>NW_021680456.1:384527-398284 GCF_001412515.2 Diachasma alloeum | reverse complement strand
CCCCCCCCCCCCCAATCCTCCCTAACCATACCCGAAGCTGACAAGAGAGAAGATAACCAGCATCGACCCACACGCAGAGAGGATAAACTCGGACCCCCCATGGAATGGCCGTGCAAGTGCTCCCCAATGATGCGGATACTGGTCGCCCAGTCGTCACAAGGAACAATCGAAGTCGCTCGAAGGAGGAATGGCGAAAGAGGTCCAGAGAGAATAAAAGAATACACTCTTCCCAACAGTCCCCGGTGTCAGCACGTGGTTGTGCATTATTCATGAAAAAGTAGTGAGTAAGAAGTCCCTGTAAATATCCCGGTTGGAGCGAGAGGCTCCGTATCAAGACTTGGAAGTTGTGGCCTGGAGATTGGCCGTGCCCAGGAGCTCTAAGAGTAAATCTCAAAGTCGTCACTAAGAGTTCCGAAATAACTCTTTTTTCCGTTTGTGGGGGATGCAGGAGCATCCCCCTACGTTCGCTACCATCAGTTATGCACCTGGCTGCGCTGAGCTATTCGCCCACCATTCCCGTGGCCATCTTTCAAGCCAACACCACAGTATATCCCGGAGAAATCCTTCCGACTTCCCCGCTCGAGCGTCCGCGTTCAACTAACTCAGAATCTTACTAGGGCCTTCTCCCCCTAGTCTGGATATCTCAGCGACGATAGGTCATTCCGTTACCCTATCCCCACCAATCAACCCGACGGGATCCCGGGGGCACCAGTCCTCTAACCTGGCCGTTGGTCCCTAGTCTACTTTGACATAGCCTATGGAATCGTCCAGTTGGACAGCCTGTACGTCGGCCCCTTTTCCCCTAGCACATGCTGGGCGAATTCCAAAATAGCCATAGTCTAGTAACGTCCTCCAGACCTCCAGAGGTAGCGGTTTCACCCATAACCGCTATGCCTTAGGTCTTTCATCGGTTTGTCGCTCAGTTCATCTAGTCCCGGCTTTCTTCAGCCGCATCTAGATGTCGCTTCATGTCTCAATTTTAGAGTTCACGTATCTTTTTAAGGGGATTTCAACCCGTAACGAGAAAATCTCGTTACAATATTGAGGCTTCAAAAATTCTGAAATCACTTCAGGTGATGAATGATCTAGCCGAAAGAAATGTGGTGCTGATCACCGAGTATAATGGCTTGCTCACGAAAAATGAACAGGGTACACAAGAGGTGATGCCCATAGTGAAGAAATTGCGGAAGTTGATACCTGAGTGTACAAGGGAAAGCCTAAAGTTTTCATTAGAATATTATTTGAACAAGCAGGAGGCAGCAAACATATGACAGTGAGCGCATTACTGAGTGATGTCTAAATGATTTTTTGCCATCAATACATTCATGACGAGCTTCCGAATGGTTGCATCAAAATGGAATTTTTTCTTTCTCGTATATTCTTTCCCATTTCACATCATGTTCATTTACGAAGAAATAATTATATAATGATTTGTAAATTCTCCACAAAAACATCTTTTGGATAAATTACTTTAGCTTATGAACTTTTGAATGATTGATCAATAATTTGGAGAAAAATGGAACTCAATCGTTATTTTAACCCTCCTGAACTAGCGTGTAGAGCGGCGCGCCGCCGCCAACTATTCAACCTATAGGGCGCCACTGCAGTGCAAGTGAGACGTAAAAGATCTAGCCAGTTCAGGAGGGTTAATGAAAAAAAAAATTTCTATTCTCTCCCTTACTGCCAGTAAGTTTACGCAGCTGGTACCGGCAAGTTGAGCGATTCAGTCTTACAAAAAAGATTATCACATTTGGTCTGTACAAATCGTGTTAAATCCCATAAGAAATTGAATTACATTGCGCCGAGTTTAAGATTTATGTTAAAAATTTGAAAAAAATCACATGGATTCTTCCATTTTTTTCTCGTCATCTTGCGAAATTAGAGTTTTGAATTCTGTCAATTCTCTCGTGGGTCCGTCAAATATACATTCATTTATATTATCGTACCGTTTTATTTTGAATATTTTAATCCCTAAGAATGAAAATTCCTGAATTATTTGAGATTAGAGACACAATATCGCTTTTTTTTATCGTTATTTTACATCGCTTCGACCCGGTTAGGGTATACTGGTTAGGGACCCGGTTAGGGTATTCGCAAGTGAGACAACGAACTTAGCCACTGCGCCCAGCCGCAGGCAAAGAATATTGCTTGCTTGAAATCTT
Organism: Diachasma alloeum; assembly: GCF_001412515.2. Taxonomy (NCBI): domain Eukaryota; kingdom Metazoa; phylum Arthropoda; class Insecta; order Hymenoptera; family Braconidae; genus Diachasma; species Diachasma alloeum. The sequence continues at coordinate 396,122 of NW_021680456.1, read as the reverse complement.
TCAGAAAATAATTCTATCTCGAAACCTTCAATTGGAAGCATAATTTCCAAGATTTCAAGGTTGTGTAATGTCCAAAATTTTCATGATAATTTAAATTTAAAAGATTAAAATATTGACATAAAGTATAACAAAAAAAAACAAATAATTGTGAAAGCATTTCCATCACCTGAGCTCAATAATTCCAAAAATAATGGAATTGAGAGCAAGAGTGATGAAAGTGCTTTATCAGCATGCACCCGTTTCACAATGCCAAAAATTCGCATATGGAGAAAAGATTGGAAAACATTGAATCGAAAAACCCGAAGACCGAATGAACTACTTCCACAATAAAAATTAAAAGAGTGGGAAAAGTCATACGACATTTTCGACCAACAAAAAATTGACTCTTTGGAGCCCCATGTGTCAAGTGACCCCCAAAAAGGACATAAATACCACAGAAAAAACAAAATTACGCAGTCTTGAAGCAGCTGCGGATCAGTAGCAATTCTGGTAGAATTAGTTCATTTAATGGATCCGGTTTTTCAATTTTTCCGTTCGTAGCAGTGCCCAGTCGATGTTACGCGGAATAGTTAGAAATTAATAACGAACAATTGATTTTATCCGGGGATAAAGTTCCTTTAATTGAGAGTGGTGTCTCTTCCTACATTTAAGGAATTAGACTATTGTAAAGTGTTCCGGACAGTCTCACTCGAACTCAAAAATTCAACTATTAAAAAGTTGTCAAAATAATTTAAAGAGTAGAAGAAAGTATATTCGCGAAAGTATCCATAATAGCTTTTAGCTTGACTAGTTGCTGGTCAAGACATCTCGGATTTACCCCTCCGATGCTAATAATTTCTCCGGACATCAGAGTTGAACAAAAATGAATAATTAGTTTTCAACATTCCGGCAGCGCTTCACGGACCCTACGCGTCTATTTTTTTTTACATAACTAACCATCTTTTCCCAATAATAAATTGGATCAAATGTATAACTTTTGAGATATAAATATTCAAAAGCATGTTTATTTGTTATTCACTGGAATTTTACAATTACTGTCATTTAAAAAAAAATAGGCTGTTAATAGTATCTCCAGTTCTTCCTCTGCGATATCTGCAATTTTCAAAAAAAAAAATTTTTTTTGTCTTCCTTGGAACAGCGTGGAATGCCCCTACTATAAGAAGTAACATCCCATCGAAGTACAAGTTTCTAATTCGATTATTGCTCAAATTATCATCTGTACAAGCAATTCCAGCGATAGAATGGAAAAATGAGAATGAAACTACATTTTTTGCAAAGCAAAGTTGACTATTCGGTACGGTTTAGTGTGTATAAGACGCTTTCCGTCACCACTTCACTTTCACTACCACCCGACCAGTCAACTCGGCAAGTATCACAAAAAATTGTACGTATGGAAAATTATAATTTTATACAATTGGAAGACAATCGATCAATTCGTGATGGGGCAGCTTTTTTTATGTGAGCAAATAGGTATAAACAAGCAGCGCGATTGAAGCCATTTGACAGATTACATATGACTCCCACTTTTCTCGTATTTTTTTCTCCTATTTTCATTTCTATCAATTTCATTGGTATTAGGCTTCCGAATGGATCCCAATGTATATTTTCAAAAAACGAAAGCATAAGGACTATCATTTTTTGAAAATATGAAAGCCAATCCCACTCATACTCCATGACAAATATCGTTAGCTATTATTATCTATTTATGAAAAAATCATGCTTCCCATGATGACTATTCGTGAATCATCTAGTCAGAATAAAGAAATTATTAGGAGAAATGAATATGAGAAACAGCAGTGGTCACCCGGGTAGGGTGCGACGGCGGTCATCTAAGCTTTGATTCATTTTCCTCTATTTCTATAAAATAAATTTGAAAAAAATATATATTCATGTCATATGGCTTTCTCAGTTCGCCTGAAGTGGATATGAACAGTGCAATATAGATGCATTGTTTTTTTTTCAATAATTTTTGAGTGAATCATTCCATCTCAAGAACTATCAAATATATCGAACTAAAATTTAATGGACTGTTCCTTAAAAATCCCAACCAAACGCCAAAGTTCCGAAAGATTTCCCTGACGTTTACCCATGTCATAGTGCCTAAAAATGAATTTCCACCAAAAAAATACAAAAACGACGATATCTCGAAAAATTTCAATGGGATGGTACCCATATTATGTTGGATCGGGATAAATAACATGAAAACGCACATTTTGAAAAAAAATTGAAATCAAACCAATAGTTTTTGAGATATTGAGCAAAAGAGTTTTACATACAAAGTTGAATATCCGCAAAACTACTGGTCCGATCTCGTTCATCTAGAATCCCAAATTTTGTTACCATAAAACCTAAAGTCATACCAAGTGTTTGAAACGTAGCTATATATCTATCAGTTAAACGGTCGGTCTTACCAACAAACCTCGAGCACCATCGAGAACCTTCGGTTGAGCGGTCAGACGATCGCGAAAACCCCAAAATTTAGTACATTATCAGCCTTTGTAGAATCAACGTGTCGTGTCGTTCAAAGTACATTACCGACGCATCACGTGAACGTACACCAGCTTCTCAAATTCAGTGAATTATCAGAGACAATTGTCAAGGACAATTAACAGTTATTTAACAATTCAGTACATCAACCACTGTAATTATAATTTGAGACACTCAACAACTAGTTGAAATCGAAGTGTAAATTTTACGGTTAACGAAGTGGTTCGATTCCACTAAAATATAGTGACATTTTATAATTCAGTGCTTCAATTAATTTGCGGCCTACCCTGAAACAACACCTTCCACATCCACCCTAAGATTAGATCCTCGTCTCAAAAACCAAGTTTTAAGTTTCTATCTCGATTATTCGTTGAGGTTATCCTGCGAACAAGCTATTTCGGCGAAAAATGGAAAAACGAGAATAAAACTAAATTGCTCAGGGTGTAATAGGCTTTTTCAATCCAATTAAATAGGTATCATCATGATGAGTATTTTGAAAACAAAATCGAATCAGTCGAATGGTTCAGGAGATATCGGCAAAAAAAGATTGTTGAAGAATCGCCATATCTCAGGAACCGCTCAACCGAACGAGCTGACATTTAGCACAAATCTGAGTGTCAGTAATACCAATTAGCAGCCAGAATTTCAGTATCTTTGCCTCAATAATTCTTGAGTTATGGGGACAGATTTGGTCATACGAACACACATATGCATACATATATCTACTCATTACATTTCTAGGCATTTCCACCCAAAATTGAGAAATCGAATAAAAATCATGATTACAAGGCTTCCATTGAAACTGTCTCTTTCAGTTTGATATACCTAAATATTTTGTAGGTTCATAAAAAGAGTTTTTTTTTCAAAATTGAGGACATTCGCAAATTCATATCGGTAATTTCGCAAATTATTGTTCCGGCCTTGTTCCTTAAAAATTTTAATTTTCCCGATGCTTCTCTTCTGGTTTTGTTGAATTTAAAAGACGAAAAGAAATTTTCTTGAAATATTTTTCAATTTTAGTAGGTACAAAAACTCTTTTTTCAATTTTGACGAAATTTTTAGTTTTAGAGAAGATGAACAAGATTTATGGGTCTTCAATAAGTATTTTGAACTGAAATTTTCCGTTCTTTTCATAGAGCATGCTTTCAATAAGCTCACAACATCGGGAATATTCTAACATCGCCAATAAAGTTGAAAGTTTCACGGTGAACCCCTGCCCCCACCTCGATTGTAGATTTTCTTTTTCGCCCCTATAAAATAAAATAAATCGAAGCATGAGGAACATTTTTCTGAAAAAAATTTGTGCAACATAGTCTTGGAATATATGTCTTGGAGTGCACACTGGATGCCGCTAAAACGCGCACAGTCGAGCAATATCTCTCAAATGAAGAAATAGAAAAAAAGTACACACAAGTCCGCTTTCGAATATTGTTACTCCATCGATCCTCCCTATGGGGTATTGATCGGAAACTGAATCAAACAATTTCCAATGTTAGTTCGCATATTTTTTGGCATGGCTTTTGTCGATTTTGGGGCGCCGCATGCTGCCTTTGTTAAAAAAATTATTAGCAAGTAAGAGATTAAAAAATAGGGAAAAGGATCCCTATTTTTATTTTTATTCATAGGATCTCATGATCCTATCCCAATTGTTTCGGGATATTTTGAAATGTGATATCGATATAGAGATGAGGAAAAAAAATTTTTTCCATAAAAAATTCTTCTTTTTCGACATTGACGGCTATAATTATGCAAATCACATATGAAACTCACTACTTACTCCTGTATCCTACATTTTTACTCAATGGATAACAGTAACTCCATTGCCAAATTGAGATAAGTAGAATATAATAGTTTTAATACCACTTAAATTGATGAACATAGATTTCGAGAAAAAAAACGACTTAAAAATCTTCGATTTTCATGTCAGATCGCTAGATATATATAAGTTGATGCTTTCGTTGATTCTTCTTCGGAAAAACTTCTCCACTAGCCGCTGCTGAATATCTTTTAATTAATAATTGTTCAGCTTCTTCAGGGATGAAGCAATAATTTTTTGGCTGGCTGGAATGGTCTTCGCACTGTTGAATCGTTGTTTTATGCTGTCCTGGATAACTTTGTGTTCTTCTTTACCATAAAAAAAATACATCAAGATCTTTGAAGTGATCTTTCGCTCAGCGAAACAGACCACTATGTGTGAGGATAGATTGCCTTTGAGTTATCTGCAGACTCCTTCGCTTCGCTCCCCTTTTTAAAACTGCACCTACTCCATCACATGCCATTTTACCATGTGCAGTCGCATGATAATGAGCTTCCGCTTAAATTCCAAAATCATCTTTGTGGGACAAAATATTTACGATTTGGTACCGATTCTTATAATGTTGTGCAGCTACATCGGTAACATGAATTAATTTTGTCACCACCTCACAGACTTTTCTTATGTGCTCTATCAACATCTTTTGCATCACGTAAACTGCAGCAGTAACATAGACAAGACTATCAGATAGAAGGACTAGACTTCGATGGCAAATATCACTCCCCTGAGGATAATAATAGACCACTGGTTGTATAGTGCAATGTTCATTATTATAATGAAGTTATTGAGCTGCGTCCTGAGAAAGGAAGGAATAATTCTCGGAGAAATCACACTGAACCAGAATTTCTCCTTCAACTAAATTGTCCTTTCGCTCTTTCACATAGGCTGTGTGCTCAGTGGCAATGAAATGATAAAATTTCAAATTGCAGGGAGTTTCTGAGTCTGCAATGTTGCTCTATCTCTACAGTTTGACACGTTTTGAATTCCACAGTTTAAATCATAAAGTAGTTACAAAGTAATTTTTTCAATTCAAATGATAGCACATCAACTCCCGGACAGTTTTGGCATTTGGAATACATGATCGCGAGACAATCGTTGTAGTACGTAAGAGGAGAAATTGAATCTTCTGTGAGAGTGGAAATATTGATGACATCCAACATCAATTTGCAGTTTTGGTGGTACGTACAGACGCAGACAACCTGCGTACCACTCGTTCCTGCCAATACACAATGTTTCGGTCTCAACCCCGCAAACTTACTGAACCCCACAGGAGATTCCGGATGAGAAGTTTCATATTGTTGATGCAGATCTGCCAAATTTTCAAGTACCGGCCTTTCTGCATAATTTTCGTCTCGTCGTTGATTCTAACGGATACTTTATCTTTGATTCCTGGCATAATTCGACGGTTATTCTCATGAAACGTGTAGACTTTGTCAATAGTTTCATTGGGTAATGATTTTCCTGCTTTCCCGACGGCCAAAGCCAATACTCCTCTTATTTCTCTCAATTTTTTCGCTCTCTGAGCTATGTATTGTGACGAGGCACATTTATTTATTTTTATTATTTTTATTTCACATTTTTCCCCAAACACACTCAGCCTCCTAAAATGTAAATCTCGCCCCCGTTGGATTCCCATTCCCCAGATTTTTCCCCTCGTCACCCCTCTACCCTCGCCCATGGAATCAACCACGAACAGCCACCGAAGGAAGCCATCAGTTCCGGCTCACTCAACTCGAATGCAGAGGCCGGTGCCCCTTGAAAACGCCCCAAATACCAGCCCTAGAAATCTACCGCCCTCGAGATGCCCCATTGACACATCCCTGGACAATGACGGAGGACACAGTGAGATCGTCCTGATTGATCACGATCTCTCACGAAGATGCCCCGAAAGAAGGAGCGAAGGAACACGACAATTGGCGAATCCTCGCGAAAGACGAAAGAGAGAAAAGCAGAGAGGAGAAAGATTCACTCGTGCAACAGCTGCGCTGTAAATTGCCACGTGCGTTATGAAATCGAGATAGTGAATGGAGAAAAATACCCCGGAAGTTGATTTATCGTGATATTGGCGGAAAAAAGGATTTTTGGTGGTCCACACGAGCTCATCACAGCTCTAGATCTTCTGCCCTGGATTCTGAGAGGTGGAACGAAGGCCCTGTCCCCGAGAAAATTCTGAGGACATTTGGAGGATTTATTTGGACGTGCGGGTTGCACTTAGAAGTCGACGTGAGTACGAGTTATTTCCCTCATTTTCCCCTTGCCCCCGAGTATTATCCTAGTCTATCCCCCCAACGGTGCGCCACACTCGTTTTTTTCCATTTCTCCCCTTTGATTTATTCTCATTCAATATTATTTCTGGATCTTATAACTCCCTTAGACACGACTAGATTCTCCCCCTTTTGTTTAAACCCTAGAATCACCCCAGTTGACGTGTACAAAAGTTGCCTGGCCTCTCCCACTTCCCGAGTTCTCAATTAAAGGCCTATTTAACGTCTTTGGATGATCTTATTGAAAAATTTAAAGAGAATGTATTTTGGTATACCAATCTAACCTTCATTTGCCCTTTTTCTTTAGTTACCCTACTCCTCATTTCAGGAATTAGATTTAATTAAATTACAGAAAAGGTCACAGTGTCTTGTGGCTCCAAATTCTTCACTCACTTTCCGAGTATTCCATGACAATGGAGCGACTGTCAAAATTTGTAGACGTTTAGCGTATCCCTCCGTACTCTTAAATGTTTCTTTCAGGCCGTTCAACATTTCTTCCAGCTCAACTTCTCGAGGAGAACGTGAATTTTCTACTGTTCTCCTGTTCACTTCATTGTCTGACTCTTCATCTACTGAGAAATCGTCGATTTCCATTGGGTCATCGAACGCTTCGTTGAATCCATTATTCAACTAAAATGATGGATCAACTGAATGGAAAGAATTACCAGATCTCAATGAAGTGTTTGTGATGTAACCAATAGAAATGTCCGCCACGAAGGGTGTAAGATTTGAAGAGTACCCGGAAGAATCATTGGAGCCTCCAGTCGCTGTTGAATCAGATATCGGAGGGAAGGTTTCGATGTGTGGATGAAAATTAGGGGGTGATGGGCTAGGAATATAAGTGGTAGCCTTCTTTGTACAGTTGATACACAGTCGTGCATTCACCGGCAAGGATGGAAATTTTTTCCGTAACGATTCCGAAATTATACGTAGACCTTTTCCAACGTGACCTCTCTCTCCAGGGGCGCGCATTGGACTAGCACATCTCTCGGCGTGGCGCATCTTATGAAAAAAATTAGTTGATCAGTTCTATGGATAGATTAATATTAGATTAATGAAGCCATTAATATGGAATTAGTAATGAAACCCATTGAATCTATTCCGACATTCTCATAAATGGTGAATTTATCTCAGAAGGGAGTGATTTCAGAAGAACATGTGGTGACTCTATATTTAGCGCTCAACAGGTCCACAACAACAACTGTATGTAGACATTCTTTCATGAATGTACTCATGACTATAATAATTTATTATCCATTGAAAAATAAAAATGAACTCCTCCTATTTTATAACTTCTCCACTGGCACATTAAAGACAGTCAGATTACATACCTCGATCTAAACTGACGAACAACTGAAGAAGAATAACGATTCAGTCAATTTTTAGAGGAAATTTAACACACTGAATAGAGAATGAGGGATGATGTTGCAGGAGCAAGGGTCTCAGGGCAACTAATTAGATTCGTACTCATTGTAACCCTTGGAGGTTGTATGGAAATACGATTCCACGAAATCTGTAGTTTTACAGACCGCTTACCTCCTCCTCCCCCTTTCAACCCCCATGACAGCGAATTATATTGTGTTGGTAATTTGTGAAACATCGCAATCCGATTGAAAGTGTACGACAAATACAAGGTCTTCTTACAAGCACAATCAGACAACGTTTAATTTTCCTGGCGGTGTGTCGTATTATTTTTCATTTCTTTACGCTCATTAACCCTCCTGAACTGGCTAGATCTCTTACGTTNAAAGAGAGAAAAGCAGAGAGGAGAAAGATTCACTCGTGCAACAGCTGCGCTGTAAATTGCCACGTGCGTTATGAAATCGAGATAGTGAATGGAGAAAAATACCCCGGAAGTTGATTTATCGTGATATTGGCGGAAAAAAGGATTTTTGGTGGTCCACACGAGCTCATCACAGCTCTAGATCTTCTGCCCTGGATTCTGAGAGGTGGAACGAAGGCCCTGTCCCCGAGAAAATTCTGAGGACATTTGGAGGATTTATTTGGACGTGCGGGTTGCACTTAGAAGTCGACGTGAGTACGAGTTATTTCCCTCATTTTCCCCTTGCCCCCGAGTATTATCCTAGTCTATCCCCCCAACGGTGCGCCACACTCGTTTTTTTCCATTTCTCCCCTTTGATTTATTCTCATTCAATATTATTTCTGGATCTTATAACTCCCTTAGACACGACTAGATTCTCCCCCTTTTGTTTAAACCCTAGAATCACCCCAGTTGACGTGTACAAAAGTTGCCTGGCCTCTCCCACTTCCCGAGTTCTCAATTAAAGGCCTATTTAACGTCTTTGGATGATCTTATTGAAAAATTTAAAGAGAATGTATTTTGGTATACCAATCTAACCTTCATTTGCCCTTTTTCTTTAGTTACCCTACTCCTCATTTCAGGAATTAGATTTAATTAAATTACAGAAAAGGTCACAGTGTCTTGTGGCTCCAAATTCTTCACTCACTTTCCGAGTATTCCATGACAATGGAGCGACTGTCAAAATTTGTAGACGTTTAGCGTATCCCTCCGTACTCTTAAATGTTTCTTTCAGGCCGTTCAACATTTCTTCCAGCTCAACTTCTCGAGGAGAACGTGAATTTTCTACTGTTCTCCTGTTCACTTCATTGTCTGACTCTTCATCTACTGAGAAATCGTCGATTTCCATTGGGTCATCGAACGCTTCGTTGAATCCATTATTCAACTAAAATGATGGATCAACTGAATGGAAAGAATTACCAGATCTCAATGAAGTGTTTGTGATGTAACCAATAGAAATGTCCGCCACGAAGGGTGTAAGATTTGAAGAGTACCCGGAAGAATCATTGGAGCCTCCAGTCGCTGTTGAATCAGATATCGGAGGGAAGGTTTCGATGTGTGGATGAAAATTAGGGGGTGATGGGCTAGGAATATAAGTGGTAGCCTTCTTTGTACAGTTGATACACAGTCGTGCATTCACCGGCAAGGATGGAAATTTTTTCCGTAACGATTCCGAAATTATACGTAGACCTTTTCCAACGTGACCTCTCTCTCCAGGGGCGCGCATTGGACTAGCACATCTCTCGGCGTGGCGCATCTTATGAAAAAAATTAGTTGATCAGTTCTATGGATAGATTAATATTAGATTAATGAAGCCATTAATATGGAATTAGTAATGAAACCCATTGAATCTATTCCGACATTCTCATAAATGGTGAATTTATCTCANTCCAGCTGGCGCCCGACTTAATTGAGCGATAGGGGAGAAGCCCAAAATAGTTTGGGATATTTGCTGGTGGAGCACCGGCAAAAATCCTTTACAACGTGTATAAGTGATGAATTGACAATGTGATTTTACTAATTATAGCCGTTAATGTAAAAAAAAGATTTGTTTATGCCCACAAAATTTTTCTCATCTCTATATCGATATCACATTTCAAAATGTCCCGAAAAAAATGGGGATTATTATTATTTATCCTGTCGNCACTTGCACTGCAGTGGCGCCCTATAGGTTGAGTAGTTGGCGGCGGCGCGATGCTCTACCCGCCAGTTCAGGAAGGTTAAGGGCGAGAGTTGACGCTAACTGAGTCAATGATACAGTGGAAAAATTGCACACACGTGGGATTGTAACTGGACTGAACGAATTGCGAGTTCTTCGCCCTATTGACTGATCTATTGCAGGCTTTCGATTTCTATGCTAGCTTCATAACGACTTAAGGATTTATCAGCATAGATATTTAATTATTAACATCGCTAACATCACTATTAAAAATATCAATCTGAAATTTCCTGTGTACTTTCCGAAAATTTTTAGCAAATTTAATTTCTACTGAAATTTCAAGGAATTTCTATAAACTATGAATTTCTATGGCATTTTCCCCTGAAAATGAGTGACAAATCAGGACATGCCGGTTAAGATATACATGAATTTTCAGGACATCAACACCGAATCCAATTTAGGAGGAAAAAATCATGCAGTTTTAGATTTCAGAAAAAATTCATTGGAATTTCAAATAAATTCAGGAATTTTCATCTTTGTGGTAGTTAAAATTCTGGAATTTCACTGAATTTTCAGTGAAGCCGGAAATTTCATTTTTTTCTCTAACACGGTAGGGATCCGATGAGAACCCCCNACAGCGAGAGAATGGGACGCTCAGCGCCCCATACGTAAAGAACAGAATTGCTTTGGAGTCATGGAATGCTTCGTTCCGTGATTCCAGGGATTCATGACCCGGAACGAGGGGAATGGAGGGTGCGGGGGTCCGCGGATGGGGAGTAGTGCAGACTCCTGGACATCCGACTTCGCGTGCCTCCACNGGGAGTGATTTCAGAAGAACATGTGGTGACTCTATATTTAGCGCTCAACAGGTCCACAACAACAACTGTATGTAGACATTCTTTCATGAATGTACTCATGACTATANTCCAAATTAGTCAAAAATATAAATTTTATATAAATCAATGCAGGCAAATGAAAAAAGCTATTTGCATGCATCCGGTGTCGACTTTCTGCTCAGCAAAATTCATCGCTCGTGGGAACGCTGACTCGAAAATCGAGCAAAATTTAATAACGCTCCTTATATGGAAGTGAAAAACCNTTCGCAGCTTCTCCAGATTCGAGCCCTCTGGAGGAGGATAGGAAGCGTTAAGGACTGTTTCAAACGTCTTGGATGGGGAAACAAGANATTGAAAAATAAAAATGAACTCCTCCTATTTTATAACTTCTCCACTGGCACATTAAAGACAGTCAGATTACATACCTCGATCTAAACTGACGAACAACTGAAGAAGAATAACGATTCAGTCAATTTTTAGAGGAAATTTAACACACTGAATAGAGAATGAGGGATGATGTTGCAGGAGCAAGGGTCTCAGGGCAACTAATTAGATTCGTACTCATTGTAACCCTTGGAGGTTGTATGGAAATACGATTCCACGAAATCTGTAGTTTTACAGACCGCTTACCTCCTCCTCCCCCTTTCAACCCCCATGACAGCGAATTATATTGTGTTGGTAATTTGTGAAACATCGCAATCCGATTGAAAGTGTAC
>NW_021680456.1:352971-381120 GCF_001412515.2 Diachasma alloeum | reverse complement strand
CAATTAGGCGAACTCCTCGGATAATCACGCGTTCGAAACTTCAGTATCAGAAAACCTGCCTGACGTACAAGTGATCAATTATCCGAGTAATCTCGAAATTTCGCACAATTACGCACACATTCGTAGTGTGATTTTCGGCGCGAAGCGGTCGGCAAACTGCGAATTGTTTGCTTCGTTTTTCGCAAAATATAAAGAAAAAGTGCATGGACATATAAGTGACGAGAAAAGACTCAAATCACAAAATTCATAAATTTAAAGATAAATAATATTAAGTGAAAATTCTGAAAGTTGAATCAAACAGTGAAAAACATAATATCAATAGTTCACCATTCGCCCAGAAAATTTTAAATTTCAATCNCAGGTAATTCGCAGCTTCTCCAGATTCGAGCCCTCTGGAGGAGGATAGGAAGCGTTAAGGACTGTTTCAAACGTCTTGGATGGGGAAACAAGAGAATTTTCCCTTGAAAGAACTATTTCATTATTTCTGGGGTTGAATACACCCAGAGTAGGGAAATGGATTTTGCTCCAACATTGGTGGACCTCGCCCACTCTAGCGTTCATGCTGATGCTGGCTCGGCATTGCTAGCCCTNAGCGCAGATCCTAATAAATTCCGCTCATCAGCAAAAAGTGAGTAAATGAGGAAAAAAAAATATAACAATAATTTAGCGTTAGAGTTCACATAGAAATTCCCCAAAATTCGAAGAAAAATCAATATCATCTTTANTAACCCTTGGAGGTTGTATGGAAATACGATTCCACGAAATCTGTAGTTTTACAGACCGCTTACCTCCTCCTCCCCCTTTCAACCCCCATGACAGCGAATTATATTGTGTTGGTAATTTGTGAAACATCGCAATCCGATTGAAAGTGTACGACAAATACAAGGTCTTCTTACAAGCACAATCAGACAACGTTTAATTTTCCTGGCGGTGTGTCGTATTATTTTTCATNTGGACGAGTTATCCTCTGAGGCCGGTTTACCGTTGGATTTTCCGTGAAAATCCAGCTGGCGCCCGACTTAATTGAGCGATAGGGGAGAAGCCCAAAATAGTTTGGGATATTTGCTGGTGGAGCACCGGCAAAAATCCTTTACAACGTGTATAAGTGATGAATTGACAATGTGATTTTACTAATTATAGCCGTTAATGTAAAAAAAAGATTTGTTTATGCCCACAAAATTTTTCTCATCTCTATATCGATATCACATTTCAAAATGTCCCGAAAAAAATGGGGATTATTATTATTTATCCTGTCGTGTTAGAAAATTTTACGTAATTAACAAGAATTCCAAATTAGTCAAAAATATAAATTTTATATAAATCAATGCAGGCAAATGAAAAAAGCTATTTGCATGCATCCGGTGTCGACTTTCTGCTCGGCAAAATTTATCGCTCGTGGGAACGCTGACTCGAAAATCGAGCAAAATTTAATAACGCTCCTTATATGGAAGCGAGAAACGAACAAACCCATGTGACCGCTTCAACTGAAAATTGCAAAATAATCAATTTACCCCATAGAGACAAAATCGACGATCTTCAAAGTCAGTCGCGTCTTAGATGCCAAAAGAGGCACATCAATTAGGCGAACTCCTCGGATAATCACGCGTTCGAAACTTCAGTATCAGAAAACCTGCCTGACGTACAAGTGATCAATTATCCGAGTAATCTCGAAATTTCGCACAATTACGCACACATTCGTAGTGTGATTTTCGGCGCGAAGTGGTCGGCAAACTGCGAATTGTTTGCTTCGTTTTTCGCAAAATATAAAGAAAAAGTGCATGGACATATAAGTGACGAGAAAAGACTCAAATCACAAAATTCATAAATTTANAAAAATATAACAATAATTTGGCGTTAGAGTTCACATAGAAATTCCCCAAAATTCGAAGTAAAATCAATATCATCTTTGTTATAAATTAATTGGCAAAAACAAATAACAAAACGATAAACGGTTATAAATAATTTAGCTGATGTTGTTAAAATCAAATTCTAAACCCATAAGAGTGTCTGTCATATGAATCTCGACANAATTTAATTTCTACTGAAATTTCAAGGAATTTCTATAAACTATGAATTTCTATGGCATTTTCCCCTGAAAATGAGTGACAAATCAGGACATGCCGGTTAAGATATACATGAATTTTCAGGACATCAACACCGAATCCAATTTAGGAGGAAAAAATCATGCAGTTTTAGATTTCAGAAAAAATTCATTGGAATTTCAAATAAATTCAGGAATTTTCATCTTTGTGGTAGTTAAAATTCTGGAATTTCACTGAATTTTCAGTGAAGCCGGAAATTTCATTTTTTTCTCTAACACGGTAGGGATCCGATGAGAACCCCCTTTTAAAATGTATGGGTTTTGGATAGCATTCTTCCCCAAAATCAATGTTCATTATTCGAAATAATGTTAAAACAAATATGCTCCTCCTTTTTATATGCCTGCAACGTAGTTGTATCATTGGTTATGTAGATGATTCATCATACTGTGTAACGAGATTTTATCTCGTTCCGGGGTAAATATATTACCCTGCGGAAAAATAAAAGATTAATAGAAAGACCTGAAAGAGAAAGGCAAGGAACGACATCTAGCGGCTAGCTGCAGAAGCTAAGCCGAAGATGAGAGAGACATCTGACGACGGCCGAGGGCCGCTCGGAAGGTGAGAAGACCATGAAACACTAATACTGAGATGCGCGGCTGGGCGTAGCCGCGCCCCTCGGTATTACTGTAGGCTGTCGATACCGTGTCGCCATATCTAGAAACTCGCCCAGCTGTGTTAGGGAGTTCAGGGCCGACGTACAGGCGTTCCAACTGGGCGAATCTAGAGGCACTATCGACTTAGCCTAGGGACCAACGGCTAGGTGAAAGGACTAGCGCCCCCTCGATTGCCGTCGAGCTGATTGGTGGTGGTGGGGTAACGAATGACCCACCGCCGCTGAGATGTTCAGACTAGGGGGAGAAGGCCCTAGGAGATTTCGAGACAGTCGGTGACAGGCGCTTGATTCGAGCGGATGGAATCGTCCGGTCCTCGATGATAGCTGGTAGTGACTTGAATCCGTAAGGGTTCTTAAGGGGACGCTGTCTCTGAGAGTCAGAGACAGCGAGAGAATGGGACGCTCAGCGTCCCATACGTAAAGAACAGAATTGCTTTGGAGTCATGGAATGCTTCGTTCCGTGATTCCAGGGATTCATGACCCGGAACGAGGGGAATGGAGGGTGCGGGGGTCCGCGGATGGGGAGTAGTGCAGACTCCTGGACATCCGACTTCGCGTGCCTCCACGACTAGTACTCCGGGTGTTGACCCGCGATGAGATTGCTTTTACCGAGCATTGGGGTTAGTTGGGGTGGACTCTCGGCCAGTGAGATAGTCTCCAGGGGCCGAGGTCGCATCCGCCTCTCAGTGTTCGGCGCCCTGCGGGGTGAGAAGGATTCGCAGGTAATTCGCAGCTTCTCCAGATTCGAGCCCTCTGGAGGAGGATAGGAAGCGTTAAGGACTGTTTCAAACGTCTTGGATGGGGAAACAAGAGAATTTTCCCTTGAAAGAACTATTTCATTATTTCTGGGGTTGAATACACCCAGAGTAGGGAAATGGATTTTGCTCCAACATTGGTGGACCTCGCCCACTCTAGCGTTCATGCTGATGCTGGCTCGGCATTGCTAGCCCTGCCACGAAAGTCCTCAGGGTAGACGAGTTATCCTCTGAGGCCGGTTTACCGTTGGATTTTCCGTGAAAATCCAGCTGGCGCCCGACTTAATTGAGCGATAGGGGAGAAGCCCAAAATAGTTTGGGATATTTGCTGGTGGAGCACCGGCAAAAATCCTTTACAACGTGTATAAGTGATGAATTGACAATGTGATTTTACTAATTATAGCCGTTAATGTAAAAAAAAGATTTGTTTATGCCCACAAAATTTTTCTCATCTCTATATCGATATCACATTTCAAAATGTCCCGAAAAAAATGGGGATTATTATTATTTATCCTGTCGTGTTAGAAAATTTTACGTAATTAACAAGAATTCCAAATTAGTCAAAAATATAAATTTTATATAAATCAATGCAGGCAAATGAAAAAAGCTATTTGCATGCATCCGGTGTCGACTTTCTGCTCAGCAAAATTCATCGCTCGTGGGAACGCTGACTCGAAAATCGAGCAAAATTTAATAACGCTCCTTATATGGAAGCGAAAAACGAACAAACCCATGTGACCGCTTCAACTGAAAATTGCAAAATAATCAATTTACCCCATAGAGACAAAATCGACGATCTTCAAAGTCAGTCGCGTCTTAGATGCCAAAAGGGGCACACCAATTAGGCGAACTCCTCGGATAATCACGCGTTCGAAACTTCAGTATCAGAAAACCTGCCTGACGTACAAGTGATCAATTATCCGAGTAATCTCGAAATTTCGCACAATTACGCACACATTCGTAGTGTGATTTTCGGCGCGAAGTGGTCGGCAAACTGCGAATTGTTTGCTTCGTTTTTCGCAAAATATAAAGAAAAAGTGCATGGACATATAAGTGACGAGAAAAGACTCAAATCACAAAATTCATAAATTTAAAGATAAATAATATTAAGTGAAAATTCTGAAAGTTAAATCAAACAGTGAAAAACATAATATCAATAGTTCACCATTCGCCCAGAAAATTTTAAATTTCAATTAAGACAAAATTTCAATTATTGTGACAGAAACGGATAAAAATTAGGTTCAAAATTTTTACGCGCCAGGAAAGGCAGCGCAGATCCTAATAAATTCCGCTCATCAGCAAAAAGTGAGTAAATGAGGAAAAAAAAATATAACAATAATTTAGCGTTAGAGTTCACATAGAAATTCCCCAAAATTCGAAGAAAAATCAATATCATCTTTGTTATAAATTAATTGGCAAAAACAAATAACAAAACGATAAACGGTTATAAATAATTTAGCTGATGTTGTTAAAATCAAATTCTAAACCCATAAGAGTGTCTGTCATATGAATCTCGACATAGCAAACAAAACTGATCTTTTATTTTAGTAAATTTATTGTAACAAGAATTTCAAACAAAATTGGAGGTAAAAATATATTCTGGTAAAAAGAAAAAGTTGAAAAGTCTACTATTTCTAATTTTCCCGTCTGGTCTATTTTCCTTTATATGTATTTTCAGATGCGCCTAGCGCTTCAAAGGTAGGAATCCGCTAAAATAAAAATGTTATTTTATCCTGATAACAAGAAAATAAGTTATAACTTGTTCAATAATTGATTGAATTTGATATAAAAATTTTCCTGTTACCACAGTAAAATTGGTGTCAGAAGTGGGATTCTTGACCTGAAAATAAGTAAAGAAAAATTGATTAGTTGCTGAAATTGGAGATATCAATAAATTGATCAAGTAATTCATTTTTATCAGAAAATTTGAACAGGTTAAAATGTTGACTGAAGAAGAAATAGCTCAATTAGCTAATGAGAACAAATCGCTACATAGGGAAAGACAAAAATTGCACGATGAAATTAAAAGACTTCGTGAAGAAATCGTACAAGGTAGAGTCGAGAATACTAATAATGTAACACAAAGCGTAACAACTAACCCTGAACACCTCGATTTCGTTAGAGTCAAAGAATTACTAGATACAATCCCTGTATTCAGTGGAAATTCGGGAAAAGAGTTCGAATTCACTCAATTTCAGACTGCGGTCAAATCTTGTAAAAATCGAGTCGGTGATGATAATCAGGATCTGATTCATTCACTCATTAGTAAACTCAAATACCCCGCTAAAACCCATCTAGAAGGGATTGTCCCTAATTCAGCTACTCAATTGTTAGAAATTCTGGGAAAGAAATATCGAGTTAGGCGAAGTGAGGCATATTATGAAACACTAGTCTCCAAATTGTCCCCCAAACCAAATGAAGAGGCCGATGACTTCAATCTCAGGTTACAACACATCCATAAGTGTGCAACTGCCTCATTCAAAAATTCATTTCCAGGGGAAGCTCAATCCCTCCTTAATGTACTCGAAAGATTTAGTGTGAGAAAATTTGAGGATTGTGTTACGGACGGGTATAGAAGCGAATTAAGACGAAATGATTGCAAAACTCTTAAACAACAATTCGAAATTGTAAAACCTTTAGTCGAAGAAGATCGTTTGCTTTCTAGAAAACAAAGATTTGCAATTGTAGATTACCAAAATTTATCCCAATCTGATTATGGTCAGCCGAATCACAGTTTTCAGAATAATCCAAATTTTCAACGTCATGAAAATTATGGAAATTCCTATTTTGATCAAAACAGACCAGAATTCAATAGCGATTTTCAACGTTACAATAACAATAAACCATTCCAAAACCGATTTCACAATCAGAGTCCACATGACTACCAATCCCATAAAAATTGGGGCAATGATCATCAGCCTAATACTGATGACAATCCCGCAGATACCCAGATGAGGGTCGCAGGGGGAAGGCAATATGTTACAGGGATAGTAACCCTAGAAATAGAGGAAGTACCCACTCAATTCCATGTTGTAAAAGGTTTTAAAAACAATTCATATCACGGGATAATAGGTAATCACCTTCTAGTGAGAGAACAAGCTGATATTTCATTCAACCTAAATTCGCTATGCCTGAAATCCCTTCCTTTCACTAGCCTACATTTTTACCAACAACTAAAACCGGACAAACCGATAATTTTCCATGCCAAGTCTGAAATGAGAGTTCCCATCTTCGTAAAAAGAGACATAGGTAGCAGAGGGTATGTCACCAAACGAGAATTAGCACCTGGCGTTGCTCTGCTCCAGGGGGAAGTCAATATCGACAAAGAGGGAATATTCTGAGCCAGTGTATCGAACGAAAATGATGAAGAGGTGCAGATAGAAATCCCACCGCAGTCAATTGAACCCCTAGCCACGGTAATGACCGTATTTGACATTGAAAGAGAAGGACTCGAATTTCCATGAAACATTTTTGGACTACCTGATCTGAAGATAGAATTAAAACCTGAAGAATTGAAATCCGAGACGCGTCCAGAGAAAATCATGGAAATAATAGAGAAATTAATAGAAGAAAAGACAATACGGGAGGCACTCGAATACCTGGTCTAACAATTCCCTGAATCTTTCACCTTGCCCGGGGAACCAAGTGGAAAAATTAAGGGAGCCATGTGCCCCATCAGAACAACGGACAATAAGCCTGTCTACGTGAAACAGTACCGATTTCCAGAAAATCTGCAAGCTGAAGTCTCAAGACAAGTAAACAAATTATTAAAAGAAGGTGTAATTGTACCATTAGTATCGCTTTATAATTGCCCATTATGGATGGTAAAAAAGTCAAACAAGTCTGGCCCTGACGGAAGTAAAAAGTGGAGAATGGTGAACGACTTCAGGGGCATCAACAAAATAACGATTGCAGATAAATATCCAATGCCTAATACTAGAGCAATTATGTCCAAATTAGGAGGATGTGATGTCTTCACCACCCTCGACCTTGCAGCAGGTTTTCATCAAATAAGAATGAGCCCAGATGATCAAGAAAAAACCGCATTTTCAACGCACAATGGACACTACGAATACGTGTATATGCCTTTTGGTCTGAAAAACGCTGGAGCAGTATTCCAAAGAGTTATGCACGAGATGTTAGATGACCTCATCGGAGACAACATCCAGGTTTACTTGGATGACATCATTATATTTTCGTCAGGTATTGAAAAATACCAGGAGCTATTGGAGAAAGTCCTGGAGCGTATCAGGGAATATGGAGCCACACTACAAGCACAGAAATGCCAAATGTTCCGAGATGAAGTCTGCTTTCTCGGATACATTGTTAATAAAGATGGGATAAAGCCTGATCCTTCTCAAGTCGATGCCATATTGAAGATTGACACTCCGAAAAACAAAACAGATATCCGAAGTTTTCTAGGAATGTGCAACTACTTTCATCATTTCAAAGAATGGTATGCACCAAGGGCAAAACCACTATCTGACCTTTAAAAAAAAAAATGATTAGATTTGGGGTCCCTGAGAAGAGCTAGCTTTTGAAGAACTTCAACTATTCTTGTCGCAAGAACCTTTTTTACGTCATCCAGACCATTCAAAGACATTTATGGTAACAATTAATTCATCACCAGTTGGGATAGGAGGTGTGCTAACCCAATGTGATGACAACGGAGTCGAAGGGTCCATAGCATATGGATCAAGGCAACTAAGTGGCGCGGAAAGACGTTATACAAAGGATGAGCGAGAATGTCTAGCAGCAGTGTTCGCCCTGAACCATTTTAGGCCCTATCTGTATGGTCAACATTTCGAACTATATGCTGAAACAGCCGCTGTCATCTGGCTACAAGATCATTTAGACCAGACCACCAGGAAAGCAGCCTTCAAAACAAAAATATCCGGTTTTGACTTCACCGCACATCATCGTACCCAAAAGACGAAGCAAATAGCCAAAGTACTAGCTTCCAATCCAGTGGACCCACCAGAGACTGAGGAGGAGGCAGAGAATTTCGACTACTTCTCCATAATGATGGACAGAAAGATGGAAGATGGAAAACCAATGATTATTTCAAAAAATCAAAGAGATGCACCCAAAAAGAGAGGTAGGCTACCGGGTTCGAAAACGAACACCGAAAATAATGCAAAGACTCAACCGAAAGCTACCACGCAAATGTCAGCATCAGGAAAATTTCCTAGGAAGGACCGTAGTGCATCGACGTCATCAGCAGTATCAATGGAACCCCAGCCTCGGACTATGATCACCAGACAAATGGAAAAACGTCGAACCCAATCGGAAAAAGTCACACCGATTGAAAGAACATCCACCCCTCCAAAAAGTCCAGTTCCTAATCCTAATCCAAAACCACCTAATCATCCCATATCGTCAGATCCGAATGATGAAGAAGCCCTGTTTGACGTTGAAGATGATATATTTATTGATGTCCCAAAACAGCCTGATAATCCTGCTATAATTGTCCTCAAAACGAACCCGAGGACAGAAGCAGATTCTGATTCAGAATCAGAAGATGAGTTGATTGAAGAGGCTCCACTTCAAGCTCCTATTATTGAAGAATCTGACGACGATTCCACGAAGTTATCCCCAGATTTTTTTAAATCCATGGAAAAATCATTTTCAATGCTCGATGAACTACAAAAGAAAAAAATAAATCAGTCACATACAGAAAAATCGATCCAGAAAGAGCAAAGAGAGAATAATCAGGAAGAATCAGTAAATGAAGAAGAATTGTCTATTGACGAAAGTAACGAATATAACAGCGAAAAAGCTATAGAACTTTATCAGCAATATTTGAGTTTAGTGAATGCACTCAAAGATTAATCACAAATTGACCGAAGAGACACTAGACAGATGCAAAAGGAAGATAATCTGGAAGATTTACCACCACCGATTACTGAAAATCAACAGAGAAAGTCAGTCATTACCTCAACTCGCCCAAAAAGAGTATCTTTTGCTCCAACACCACACAGGGGGGATGAACCAATGGCCAGATCAAGTCCCATGGTACACAGAAACCTTGCTGAAGCCAGTAATCCTCCCATTGTTAAGAGAATTTTAAACTTTGTCGGTCCCACAACTCCAACTGTTGAACCAGATCCTGTTCCCATCAGCAATAAAGTCATTGAAGTTCCTCAACCAGTTGTTAACATCCCTAAAAATATTAGATCAAATTTAAAACTCTCAGAGATAACAGGGTCTCTCTCACTAGAGGATGTTGTAGATAAAATCGAACTAGAGGAGGAAATGAAAAACCCAAAAATTGAATATTCTAGGGATTGTTTGACTTTTAAACGCGATAATATTGTTCATTTTGTATCTGCTGATTTTGAATTACTATCACCGGTTAGTAAAGTTTAACAATCGACAAAATTAATCGATACCAAAACTCTTCGAAATTATAAACCCACACTGGGGGATGTTTTCATCACTCCCTTGGGGAAATTCAAAACTTTTTCAATCATCATAAAAGAATTTCATTTCAGAAAACCCCGAATTCAAGATGTGTTGCTTGGGCTGACTAATTTACGGGAAGCTTTAATCCATTATGGGATAACCACCTTTCGTATCTCGAAACAGGGGGACGATATTGATCAGCTAAATATCAAAATTTTACTTGAAGAAATTTGCGAAGGGGACCCTGTAGATATTACACTTTGTGATGGCATAATACAAACTCCTGAAGAACATCTAAGATCTACAATTATCGAAGAAGCTCACTCCAGCTGTGTAGGTGGACACAAAGGTGTCGTAAAAACTATTTGTAGAATCAAAGAAAGATTTAACTGGCCAGGACTCGCTCAGCAAGTCACTGAATTTATTAGACGTTGTAGAACTTGTAGACAGATGAAAATAAATAGAGTCAAAACTGTGCAACCTATGGTAATCACCAATACCCCACTAGAACCTTTCGAAGGAGTTTCTATCGATACTGTTGGCGCTCTTCGTCCAACACCTCGAGGTAACGTTCACATTTTAACCATACAGGATAATTTAACTAAATATTGCTTAGCTGCAGCAATCCCTGATTTAAAAACCACAACTATAGCGTTTGCTCTAGCATCAACACTATTCGCAGTGCATGGTGCACCTAAAACCTTGCTGTCAGACAGAGGAACATGTTTTACCAGTAAATTGTTTAACCAAATAGCTGAAATTCCGAGTCAAACAGATAACAACTTCAGGTTATCGCCCTCAAAGTAATGGGTCACTAGAGCGCAGTCATCAATCATTAGTGAGCTATCTGCGCACCATGATGGACAATTGCGACGACTGGGACTTGATGTTACCTTTCGCGATGTTCTCTTTTAACACCACCAAACATTCTAGTACTAAATTCACCCCGTTCGAATTAATATTTGGAAACAGAGCCCGTGCCCCTTCAGCACTCCCAGATAGGGAAATCCTAGAAACCTACGATGATTATATCGCGCAATTAATTAGCAAATTAGATCAAATCAGACTACTCGCAGCCAAAAATCTTATCGAGGCGAAATTGCAACCGAAAGAATCGTATGACCAACACGCTAGACTAGTAGATTTCCAGATAGGTCAATTCGTGGATATTATTAAAGAATCCCGTCAAGAAAAATTCGATAATTACAACAAAACCTCCTATGAAATTGTTGATATAACTTCCCTAGGCAATGTTATCCTCGAAGATGGAAATGGCGACACAATAATGCGCCACCCCAATAAAGCTACACTAGCGCCAGATTAACTTAAACAAACTCACACATTGCTCATTTACTAATTCTAAACAAATTACAAAATAGACACCCCAGTGAAAGTGACTCAAGATGATTCTCTATGTGCTACCACTACTTGCTGCGTTGGGATTCATCAGAGGACACTCCAAGGAGTCAATTCCCGGGCCTCGGGTCAAGATTGATCCCTTACCGAACAACCCAGGCCTATTTTATGAGCATCTTCAAGATATTTACACCGTGAAGAAAGAATGGCAGCTAATAACAACAATTGATTTCCTTGCATTTCACGACAAAGTGACTAAAATCCTCAGCCCACTGTATCATGGTACCAATGTTCCACGATACTAGGGGCGGAATGCAAGAAAATACTCAATTTTAATCACTACTAAATTATGGAAAAAGAAGTAGAAACATTAAATCAACACCTGGAAGATATACTCAAACAACAATAGGAAGATACTATTGGAAATCGAAGGAAGAGGGCCTCTTTATTCGGTTTCATTGGAACAATCCAACACAAGTTGTTTGGAGTAATGGATTATAACGACTCTGAGCACGTAAATAAAGAAATAAATAAAATATACAACAGCCAAGCTGAAATAAGATACATTATCAATAACCAGATGCACATAATCCGTTCTGAAGTCGAGAAATTAATGGAGAACATGGAACAATCGAACAAAAATGTAATGATCCTGAAAAACTACACAGCAGACTTGAGTAAATAACAAAACAAACAAGCCAATGACATTCTACACCTCCAGCTGTCAGCAAAATACAGACATATTGGAGATGAGGCTGAAAATTCAATGAAAATACTACTGGAAACCACCAGGAAGATCATAGACGCCGTGGATGCAGCTAAACATGGTAGAATTTCACACACATTTCTCACCCCATCTCAACTAAAACAAGTCGTCCAGTCAATACATTCACAACAGCCAGAATTGGAATTTCCTATCCCACAAGGCAAAACTGACTATCCAGCTCTGTCAAAAATTAGCTCGATAGAATTGGCACACACGCAAGGGAAAATTCTAGGAATTATAACCCTTCCCCTTTTGTGCAGAGAGAGGTTTCAGCTAAACAGAATGTGGCCTTGCAAACGTCCACAAACCAACAGCAATGGAAACTTCTCAGCCCACATAACCCCTACAAAACCATACATTATCATCACTGAAGACCGAAACCATTATGCACTTTTAGACCAGTCTACAATAGACGAATGTGCAGCATTGGGAAACAGACTAGTGTGCCTCCCAAGTTTTCCTATCTCAAATTCACTAAGAAAACCTGTCTGTGAAGTAATGCTATTAGTCAAATCATCTGCTGATGTCCTTAAAACCTGCGACATCAAAATAACTAGAACCCAAGACACTGAATGGACAAACTTAGCGACTTCAGATAAATGGATATTTGCCACAAATGAAGCAGAAGTAGGTGACTTGTATTGCGAGGGAAAGTCAATGGGAAAAATCATAAATGGTACAGGTATACTAACACTAGACCAAAATTGTCACCTACAGACCCCCTCCGATAAAATAACACACTTGGGAAAAATTAAATCGACTGAGATAGAACTACATCTACCTCCAATCAACTTAGAAATTGCTAATTTATCCCCGAAATTAATGGAAAATGTACAACATCCAGAACCACTCTCTAAAATTAAATTTGAAGCAATGCCAAAATTAAAAAAACATGCGGCCTACGAAATAAGGCTAGACGAAACAGAGCAACGACTCGAAGAAATCGGACTCCAACACCAAGAAAAATATCACCATAAATTAATCACCTTTGGGTCACTCGGAGGCATAGGATTACTCACGATCATGGGTCTAGCATATGCTATTTGCTCCAAACGTATGGCAATTTCGGCAGTCACGCAAATATTCCAATGCTGCTGCCGGAAAAAAACAAAATCCTAGAAAGAAAACAGAAATAACATCAAAAAGTCAACCAGAAATTGAAATGAACCAACTCACCATTACCCTGCCTAAACACATAACCACAGTGGATCAACACCTGAGAGCGCAGTCTGAGCCAAATCTAACTGAAGTTCAACCCCAGGAAGTACCAGTCCATGCAATCATCCGGAAGGCTCCATCAACAGAATCCACCCTGGTTGCGAGGCCAATAAAGAGACAATTGACTCCGCTCAAATTTTAACAATCATGTCCACGCCTAGATAAAAAAAAGGGGGGATAGATAAGTAAACACAATTAATAAAAGAAAAATTTGCTTTTAAAATTAACACAATTACACGATTATCAACAAAGAAACTATTTCTACCATTTCTTTTTTTGAAAGAAAAACCATTTGATTGGAATATAAGAATGAAAACTAGCAATAACAAATTTATTAATTGGTATTAAAGAAAAGGAAAGACTAATCGTGAAATTGTGACATGAAACAAAAATCTATGAGGATATTAAACATGCCCTCATCAATTTCGTGACGACTAATCTCAAACTGTTAGTTAAAATTAAAATCATTGAATGCTTCAAATCATAGGGCAAATAATAAGGCAATTAATGCAATTATCAGGGAAAATAGATATAAATAACAATGAATAATCAATAAGCAAGAAGTTGAACTAGATTAATAAAGAAAAGAACAATATTGAGAAATCGGAAAAACAAACACTCCTCAAGTGTAGAGTATCCTCACATACTTTTCGTTTTTTTTTCTTTTTTTTTTGGTATTAACAATAAGAAATTCCATTTTACATACCCAATACATGCCAAGACACATGGTTTACTTTACATCGCTGAACAAAAACTGTCAATCTACTTCAGATACAAAAAAAAAACCTAATAAACACCTAAAAATCCCATTAATAATATCCCACAAACTTACCCAAACACTCCAAAAAACCATGAAACACCGGGAAATGATCCGAATTGATTTATCGATAATTGATCCCACGCTGAATTCACGCCATATTATGACACATTTAGGGCAATACCACATGTGTCGCCAAAGCAGTTAAAGTAGTCCCAGCGCACAGACAATAGGAGTATTAATGCACCGAGACTAAATGATCCACCCATTGGCGCCAAACCAAAGAAAACTTGAAAACAACACGAATACAATGAATTAAGAATCCGTTTGGCTTAAAAACGATCTTCCTCAGGAAGTTGATCCATGCCAGGGTATTCCATCCAAGGATCACTGCGTTCAATCTCCCATGGTTGCAACCAGGAACAATCCTCCCCGAATAACTTTATGAAAAAAAAGGGATCAGCCACTGCCTGGTAATCCTTTCCCCACAACCAGACCAATCGATTGGCACGAATGGGCTTAAGAAAACGAAAATGCCTTCTCCAAGCAATGCCAAGGTCAACCACCCCTCGGATATACCATCCCAGGTACTGCCTAAAATGGGCAGCACGACGAGCCATGGCCCAACCGCAATATACCTCCTCAGAAAGAATCTATAAAATATATATTAACAAATTATCTGTTAGCAATAATCTTTTAATGACAAAAAAAAACTGAATATAACTTCGATAGAAACACTTACCCTCTTTAACTCAGTTCGGATCATTTTCCGATTCTTCCCAGGGAGCTTTTTAAACAAACATGTTCCCTTCAAATAACCATTTACCAAACCAGGTACATCTAGCACCTCCTTAATCCCTTGTCCCAATAATTCAAAATCCATGATAAAAAAAATTTTTGTTTTGGCGACAAAATTCACAAAAATTAGTTAAATACAACTTAGATTCTTTCCCGCTGAATACTAATGAGTCTCTCGCATCACGAAAGCCTACAAACATGGCAGAGAAAATTTTCTGCTGAGCACACGAGGATCAGATTCACGAACGAACGTCGAAGAAGCGAATATGCAAACACGAGCGAAAATTTTCAAACCGAGTAAGAAGATAACGCAAAAGAATTTCGGTTATCTCCTTAGGGGGACTGTCATGTTATAAAATTTTACGTAATTAACAAGAATTTAAAATTAGTCAAAAATATAAATTTTATATAAATCAATGCAGGCAAATGAAAAAAGCTATTTGCATGCATCCGGTGTCGACTTTCTGCTCGGCAAAATTTATCGCTCGTGGGAACGCTGACTCGAAAATCGAGCAAAATTTAATAACGCTCCTTATATGGAAGCGAGAAACGAACAAACCCATGTGACCGCTTCAACTGAAAATTGCAAAATAATCAATTTACCCCATAGAGACAAAATCGACGATCTTCAAAGTCAGTCGCGTCTTAGATGCCAAAAGGGGCACACCAATTAGGCGAACTCCTCGGATAATCACGCGTTCGAAACTTCAGTATCAGAAAACCTGCCTGACGTACAAGTGATCAATTATACGAGTAATCCCGAAATTTCGCACAATTACGCACACATTCGGAGTGTGATTTTCGGCGCGAAGCGGTCGGCAAACTGCGAATTGTTTGCTACATTTTTCGCAAAATATAAAGAAAAAGTGCATGGATATATAAGTGACGAGAAAAGATTCAAATCACAAAATTCAAAAATTTAAAGATAAATAATATTAAGTGAAAATTCTGAAAGTTAAATCAAACAGTGAAAAACATAATATCAATAGTTCACCATTCGCCCAGAAAATTTTAAATTTCAATTAAGACAAAATTTCAATTATTGTGACAGAAACGGATAAAAATTAAGTTCAAAATTTTTACGCGCCAGGAAAGGCAGCGCAGATCCTAATAAATTCCGCTCATCAGCAAAAAGTGAGTAAATGAGCAAAAAAAAAATATAACAATAATTTGGCGTTAAAGTTCACATAGAAATTCCCCAAAATTCGAAGAAAAATCAATATCATCTTTGTTATAAA
This sequence comes from Diachasma alloeum, assembly GCF_001412515.2. Classification (NCBI taxonomy): domain Eukaryota; kingdom Metazoa; phylum Arthropoda; class Insecta; order Hymenoptera; family Braconidae; genus Diachasma; species Diachasma alloeum. The sequence goes on along the minus strand of NW_021680456.1, from coordinate 365,112 downwards.
TTAATTGGCAAAAACAAATAACAAAACGATAAACGGTTATAAATAATTTAGCTGATGTTGTTAAAATCAAATTCTAAACCCATAAGAGTGTCTGTCATACGAATCTCGACGTAGCAAACAAAACTGATCTTTTATTTTAGTAAATTTATTGTAACAAGAATTTCAAACAAAATTGGAGGTAAAAATATATTCTGGTAAAAAGAAAAAGTTGAAAAGTCTACTATTTCTAATTTTCCCGTCTGGTCTATTTTCCTTTATATGTATTTTCAGATGCGCTTAGCGCTTCAAAGGTAGGAATCCGCTAAAATGAAAATATTATTTTATCCTGATAACAAGAAAATAACTTATAACTTGTTCAATAATTAATTGAATTTGATATAAAAATTTGCCTGTTACCACAATCCAGAAAAAAGAGAATCAATTGATTTTCGACTGGCCCCTGTGTAACAGTGGAATTTGAAAAATTAAAACCTCTGAAAAAGGGTCATTACTCGTCCTCACAGTACTGGCGTATTTTTTCAAATAGCAGATGAAAAAACGAAAAAAATCGTTTTTTATTCATCAAAATCCGTCAATTAGTTCGCGAGATGTGATTTTCCAAAAATTTGAGCTCTTACACATGTTGTAGACAAGAAATTTATGTTAAAGAAACGAAAATTCAGGGAAAGCATGTACTTATCTAGTACTTGACTGCGAGCATATCAATTCAGGATTCTGAGAACCCGAAAAATTCAGGGTGGCTGAGTTGTCATGGAGTATCCGATATATGCATCATATTTAGGTATCGTAGGGATGGTGGATCCGAAGGCCCCCCTCTTTCGAGGGAGGGGAGGGGACGAACGGTGAAGGGCGTGGGAGTGGCGGAACGGGGTGGGAGGGGAGGAAGCGGCGGATGGGAGGGGAAGCATCCCCTGAATTTTTGCGTCCCCTGAATTTTTGTGTCCCCTGAATTTTCGGCGTTATTTTTTTATTATATAGAGAGATATTTAAAGCCTATATATTGTGAGGTATTCTTTAATCACATATGCGAGATTCATACGTGTGGTCCTTCATGACCTATTAGTCATCCTGGATGGAAACTGTCGACCCGGAGAAATTAGCACGACGGGGACAATTCGAGAGAAACCGATACCAAAAGGATGCCAGTCCATTTAACTCGAACGAACAAGCTCACCCGTGCCCAGCTCTGTACTCCCCACCTAGCTCGGACAGGAAAAGCGCGGAGGCGTGTGAAAACGGACACAAAAATTGCACACTGGACACCGTGTAACAATAATGAAAAAAAAATGCATTCTGACAAAAAAAAGAGTTTCAAGATGTTCTGAAAACCAGAAGAAATACATTTTTCAGAAGAATAGCATATCGATACAAGCAGAATGCAAATAACAAAAAATTAGTTATCGCATGACGCTATACACAAAAAACATGTAATCGAAAAATTGTTGTACTTTGATGATAATCAAGAAAACTAAATGATCAAGGATGCTAAATAATCCATACGATATTGACTAATTTCAGATACGAAATTTCCCACACCAAATGACGTGGATGACGCAACGGACGCGAGGATCACCCGAAGGCGACGAGAACGTAAAAGCCATACGCGACAGAAAATAATAAATGGCCAAAAATCAATAAATTGAATGAACAAACAAATAATTTTCACTAATAACTCATAAGACATTAGGCCGAGGACCACTAAGTCCCGTAGGCGAAGGCTTGAATTAAAAAAAAAACGCTTCGCTCGGTTAAATCGCGGTTTTCAGTCCTCGAGGCATAAAATATCGTGTGCCACACGGCAGTAAAAGTATTTTCTGATGAATGTGATTATAACCCTCGCCTTCGGCTCGGGTTATAACGTCACATTCGTCAGAAAATACTTTTACTCCCTAGGGGCACAATATACTATTTATCATGTTACAATATATATATAACATCTGATGTATGGATGGCTGTAAATAAGTCGTATATATTTTGCATATTTATTAAATATATACCGACACATTCAGTGCATATATATTATGTACATTTCAAGTACATTGTCGCATATTTCAAACATATACCACAAATGTATTTCAACATATATGAAAGTGGCTGAAAATGTAGTATTAGAAATGTATGTAGGAGCAAAGTATGGGGCATATATGCTCATATGAGTCAAATATATGTAAAATATTTTTTTTTTAATTTATAAATATATTAACCGCATATATTCGTTTCCATGCGGGGGCTGGAGAGTTGAGAGGGGAGCAAGAGGCGGCGGAAGCCGCTACCGACGTGGTTGAGCCGTATTTTGGAAAAAAAAATCAATAAATAATAAAAGTTCATCGCACTCGAAACGTTCACCCGTCAACAACTCTATACCTTGCTCGTGTCAACACACCGATACCCGAATCAATTTTCGGTTAAGTGTTTCAAGTGAGTTATTAAGAATAAGTGAAAGAAGGGCAAAAATCCTCCCGACGTAGCTACCGGCTGATTTTCTGGAGGTGGCATCGATTTGCCCCCCAGGAAAAGGAGAAGAATAAGGAATAGTGGAGGCAAACAACCCAGTCTGGCATCTAGTCTGGCTAGTAACATGGGTACCGACGAGGAAACCACTTCTCGACCCGTACCCTCCACTTTCTCAATGAACACCAACTACAGCCCCTCTCCTTCCACATGCAACAACACTCCACACAATAAAAAATCCTTCAATTCCTCCAAGCGATTCCAACAAATCATCCACAAGCCGTTCACCAATCTATTCTACATCAAAAGATCCACTACCAGTCGCATCGAGTTCGCAAGTGTTTGGAACTCGGTTCGCTACAGCAACAATAATGTGATCATCCAGACGAGCCAGGGATCCCTCCTTAAGTCCAACTCAAGTAAGATCGAGCTCATCAACACTCTCAATTCACTACAAAATCAAGGTCAACTCATCGATTTGAAAGAGACACATCAAAATACAGCTCAGGCTAATCCCTCTCCCCCTGCCACCTTCGCGGTAGTAATAGCCATTGTGGAATCTGAAATCGATGATAACACCATGAAACAAAATCTGATCGACAACAATATCGACCACAGGTACTGCAAACATATTATCTCTCGAGCTACAAATAAACACACCACTCTCATCAGAAATATCAGAGGATGCGAAAAATTATTTCACAAGCTGATGAACTCGACAGAACATCACTGAATCCAACCCAATCTACGCCCCTATTACTATCCACGACTACATTATCAACACATACGTCAACAAAATCAACAATCCCAAAAATACCAACAGAGAACTCATGGCTAAGCTCAAAAGACGCTTCATTGATACATTCAGTATAGACACAGCTGCAGTCTTCCCGGGTAATAGGGTAAACATCCTGATGTTCGACCTCGATGACCCGGAGGCCTCTTCACCCACGGAACCCTCCTCAGGCAGAACCGTAATTATAGAAAATGGAGAAGGTTAATATTTTATATTCAAACATTAACAGCTACAACAACAAAAAGCTTCTCATAAACCATTATCTTGAAAATAACAACATCAACTGCAACCTGTTCGTAGAAGCAAAAATCAACAACGATACGAACATTAAGTACCGGGATTGGTTCTCAATGGGTAAACTAGGAAAATTCATCACGGGAAACACTAGAGGAGGATCGCTTGTTCAAGTACACCCAAATCTCCCACTCCGAAAACAGAATGTTTCGACCATTATGCATCACTTGAACGAAATACTTCACTTCTCCCTTGCGTTCAGTGATGAACCAATTCACATCTTTTTGGTTTACTCACATCACTCGGCAAAGCTTGAGAACTCCCTGTTTATCATGAGGTTGACTACAACCTCAACTTCAAATCCCACGCCAATATTATCAAAAATAGATGCATCTCTAGAGAAACAAAATTGCGAGGCCTTACCTACAATACTCATCGCATTATTAAAATTTACAAGGCTATATGCCGACCAATATAGGACTATGCCCATCGCTTGCTCCTCTGCCCCAGACCCAACACCAAAAAAATAATAATTGTAGCTGAACGAACCACACATCGTAAAATGACAAAGATTCGCCATCCTGACAACCCTCTCCACAATCCCTTGAACAAATTACTTTTCGAACGCACAGAAATGGAACCTATTACCGACAGCTTTGATAAACTGACTACAAACTTCGTCCTGAATAAGTTTGACCATATTCTCGACCTCTGCCACAAACGTAGCCCCCACATTAGGTCATGTTATACATATCCCCCGCAAACTCAACTCGAAAATCTCTAGACCATCAGAACTGAGACATCCGGCTATGACTCCTGGGGAGCTCTAGTCCACATCCAACAATAAACCAATAAATACTGAACTTTCCCTTTTATCAAATCATCGCTTCATGTTGCACTACAATCATCCCACTCTCAACTTTGTGAAAACTCATCTTTATACTTTTCATGATCTATCTTCTTTTTGTAAACCTATAACTATATATTCACTTTGTTTTCTAATGTTTTTATACCACTTTCGTAATGCCTGGCTGAAGGCCCTCGGGCGATGGCCGGTTGCAGGTTCTCGGGCTTGCAACGAATTCCGTTAAAAATAAAAATAAATAATTGTGGGAGTTAAGTGAGGGATAGATCGGTTTTGTAAGTTAGAACACTCGGAATTCGTATCTATATCGAATAAGATTTATTCACATCAATGTAACTTGGTCTACACCATGAGAGCTGGAACGAGAGTGTGCTCCTGCGGCAACGATGTTAATCATCCGATCGGGGATGCCTGAATTATTACGAATTGTCGCGAGGTGTCGCAGTAAGGTATTCGGTTGCTAAGCCAAGCTTGAACACAATACATTGAATTAATCTCAAATGATCTGAAGTAGCTTCGCTACAATACTCTTCTTCTGTGCCGAAAAAGAAAAGGATAACTATGTACAATAGTTACAAGAATATACGCGTTAAACGGCACTGAAAACCGGTATATGTGACTCTAAAAAAAAATTAATTCAACTCTTGAGAGAATCTGACGCGTTTTCTCAATGGAGATGGGGTTGAGTCCAACGATGATCTCACCCTCGTATCAAGACAGCGACCGAATAACTTTGCTACACTCTAGCTACCAAGATTACCCGGATGTACGAAATGCCAAGGACCCTTTTAGAGGTCTTACTCATGTGCATTGAATTCTTCATATCGGTGTTGAGGTTGTTACACTCGGGGTGGAGTTGGAAATTGGGATTAATTTGTTATGATGCGAATAATTGAAGAAGTTAAAGTTGCATCACCTTTCATCCTGCTGACTGCACTTATTCAATGATTAATTGAGATGGTTTTAGGGCGTTTTACTGATAAACTTCGTAGATGAAAATTACTGAGGTGATTATTCAGAATTAATAATTGTTGTGGCAACGATGATGTTGCAGGTGTCGGTTGTTGTGTAGATGGCAATAATGTGTCGTCGGAACAGTTATCAGTACCAGATGAGTCGGTACCAGTTGTCTCGTCTTCAGCAATTGTGAATACGGGCTTTAAACGGTCAATCGAGACGACAGTTGCTTGACCATTAATCTGGATGAGAAAATGTTTTTCGTGTCGCGATATGACACGATGTGATCCCGCGTATAGCGTCGTGAATACGTGATGCGGTGCATCTAAACGTACCAAAACGTGAGAACATGTGGCCAATTCTTTAAATATAAATACCTTTCGATTGCCATGCCGTGTACCAGGAACTGGAGCGAGATTAGCGAAATGGTTCCTCAATTTGTCAGGAATTGTCGCTGGCGGTATGCCACGGTTTGGAGCAGGAACGAGAAATTCTTCTGGTAGTCGAAGTGGCTCATCAACAACGATATCAACAGGCGTAGCGTCAAGATCGTCTTTCCACACTGCGCGAATACCAAGAATCACGGTGGAGAGAGTATCCACCCAGTAAGGACTCTCGTGACACCGTTTTGCTTCTTTAATTTGGCGATGAACACGTTCCACCATGCCGTTGGATTGTGAGTGAAACGTTGTTGTGTGAATGTGTCCGCTTTCCATACGACGAGTGAGAGCGTTGAACATTTGACTGTCAAGCTGTACCCCTTGATCTGTAGTGATACGAAGTGGAACACCATAACGACAAATCCAGTTTGCATAGAGTACACTAGCAACAATTTCAGCGGTAATGTCTTGAATTGGGAATGCTTCCGGAAAACGTGAAAATCTGTCGATTATTGTCAGATAATACCGGCATCCTTTAGATGGCACATATGGTCCGATGATGTCCACGTGAATGTGCTCGAAACAACTTGTTCTTCCTCCGGAAAAGTCTTGAATCGGCAAAGTCACATGACAAGATATTTTATTTTTCTGGCATGCGAGACATGCGCGAGCCCAAAAACGGAAATCTTTCTTCAAACTCGGCCAGACGAAACACAAAGACTAGTTTGATTGATGCATTAGCCCCTGGATGGCTGACGCTATGCAGATCTTCAAAAATTCTCTTATATTGCGGTGATGGCACATAGGGACGAATCAGCTGATCATTAACGTCACACTACATTGGAGATGGACTATCTGGCATGTTGATAGGTCGTAGTTGGAGGACATCATTTGGATCTTGCAGACGTTGTTGAAGTTCGGCATCTGTTGCTTGCGCCTGTGCTAACTCTGCTGTTGAGACTGCTGGTGAAATGGCCTCCACTCGCGATATGGCATCAGCAATAGCATTATAAAAAACAACGCGGCGGAACTGCCATGGCGTTATCTTGTCTGGATCCTGTTTGAAGGTATGTAACAGCGGCTTGTGATCGGTATAGAAGTTCCTGACGGCTTTTAAAAATATGTCTGACTTTACGAACTGCTGCATAGATTGCGCGGAGCGTTCTGTCATATGGGCAGAAAGCTCCACGCAATAAGAAGCTTCCATCTTCCAGGGAAGATGGAAGCTTCTTACTGAAGAAGGCTATGGCTCCCAAGCGGTGCCTCTGCTCTGTTGAAGAACGGCACCAATTGCTTCAACTTTGTCTGGAAGCGGATGAATTTCTTCAACCGATACACGATAACCGAGAAAGTCAACTTTGGTTGTCCAAAATGACATTTGGCGGTATTGATGACGATGCCATATTCTGCCAAGCGTTGAAACAGGGTGTGAAGATGCTTTCGGTATTCTTCAAGCTTTTTGGAAGCAATTAGGAAAACGAAATCCAGGTCTCATGTTACTTCATCGATAAATCGTTGAAACGTCTACGCCGCATTTCGAAGTCCAAATGTCATGAATGGGAATTCGAATAAACCGAATGGCGTAATGATTGCTGTTTTACATATGTCATCAGATGCGACAGAAATCTGATTGAATGCACGAACGAGATCGATACTCGAAAATATTTTTTTAACTCCGAGATTGGCGGTAAAATCTCCAAGTACGCAGATAGGATATCTATCCGGTACCGTACGAGCGTTAAGTCCATGGTAATCTCCACATGATCTTCAGTCGCCAGACTTTTTGGACGCCAGGTGTAGCGGGGAAGACCAGGAGCTCTTCGAACGACGAGCGATACCCAGCTTCATCATCTTTTGAAATTCCTGTTGCGCAATAGCTAATTTGTCTGGGGTGAGACGACGAGCTTTACTCGATACTGGTGGAGCAGGTGTAATTGCAATGTGATGGACGATTGTGTGTTTAGTAAGCTGGCAAATTCCATCTGGTTTGGTTATTGACGGAAATTTGGCAAGAACGTCGGTCCAAGATGAGTTGGTTGGCCGGTAGACTTTAATTGTTGAAACGATGTTGGATAATGACGCTATACATGGCGTCGATAACCCAGTCGTTGAATCCACTAGGCGATTATTGTTTATATCCGGCAAATGTCCAAAGTGCGCAAGAAAATCAGCATCAATGATGGGTTTTTCAACATCCGCAATAACGAAACGCCCAGTGAAGTCGCTTCTGAGGCCGACTTTAAGTGAAAGGACGGACTTTAAGTGCCGTTTGCTGCATACAGCATGTACTCCGTTGTCTTTTTCTTACCTGGGACGAGCGTCTGTGGATACATGCACAAATCCGCGCCAGTATCAATTAGGTATTTGACTTTTGAATTTCCGACATGAATAGGCGGTAAGAGCGGAAAATTGGATCGTTCACTGCCGCTAACGATCCGAAGATGGGTTTCCGGATGACATTAAACATGAAGGCGTGCATCGTTTGGCTTGGTCACCAAATTTGTAATAGTACCTGCGTTTGTCAAATCTTTGAACTGATGTCCTTGAACGAGACTTTGAACGCGAATGCGAATGAGAACGTTGATTTCTGACTGCACCCGCCAATTCTGAAATGCGAGCTTCAAGACCCGAAAATCTTTGTTCCAGAGCGGCAACGGCTGGATCGGCAACAGGGGAAATGGCAGTAATTGTTGGTGGTGATGATATCTCCTGTAGTTTATCTGCGAGCGCTGCCATTAGGTCGAGGGTAGCATCTACTTGCGTCGCCAGGATTGATTGTGTGTTGGGCGGCAAGCGTGAAAACCATTTTGATTTTAAAATATTCCCTGGAATGATATCCACAAGGGATTTTAAATGTCTTGAAAATTGTGAGGGCTTACAATCACCGAGAATCTCCTTGTCTAGGAGCTCATGTAACCTGGCCTCCTGGGAAGCGGTGAGTCTCTCAACTAGCGTCCCTTAACGCCTTTCTTGACCCTTGTATGAAATCTGAGGTGGTGGATGCAGGACAATATCCTGGACCTCGGCTGCGGCAACGGTATCTGGATGAACGGCAGCCATGTGGAATTTGTCCACTTCATCCTCAATGCCGGCAAGGTGGAATTGCCCTTGGAGCTGAGCAAACCAGAGTTCAGGACGTTCAGCGGAAAATGGTGCAGGGCGAACTATGAAGCGTCGCAACGCCTGAGTTTTTTCAGCTTCCGCAGCCATTTTCACTAAATTTCACTAAAAATGTTCGGAAGTGCACGAATCATGGCAAAAATTATTCGTGATAATTTTCACGGTGCAGCATAGCGACTTTGGCTGCTCTGCAAAGCACCAAGATGCACAAAAAAAAATATATATATAACACGTGGTAACATAGCGCGCGAAATGATAAGAACGCTACCGACCACTATGCCAAAACCCAACGCTTCTCGAACATTCCACGAAAAGCCACGCGACACGAAAATCACATTAATTTTAACGGAAAACGGCACAACTTTAACTATTGTACTTGTTAACATGTTAATGCGGCAATTTTATTTGTCACGTCGAAGGAATAATGTCGGGGTCACCATTTGTGGGAGTTCGGTGAGGAATAGGTGGATTTTGTAACTTATAACACTCGCTATTCATATCTATATCGAATAAAATTTATTCACAGCAATGTAACTTTGTTTACACTATGAGGGCTGGAACGAGAGTGTACTCCCGCAGCAAGGGTGTTAATTATCCAATCGAGGATGTCTGAATTATTACGAATTGTTGCGAAGTGTCGCAGTAGGGTATTCGGTTGCTAAGCCAAGTTTGAACACAGTACTTTGAATTGATCTGAAATAAAATAGAAGTAGCTCCACTATAATAATAAGTTATTCGACTTGTTGTGTACAGAATTTTTCAAAATATGCATACATGAGAAAATTTTTATTCCACCGTTTTATTCGACTCACCAACCATCGTGCAGCGGAAGTCGCGAGTCGAAAACGGTGGATATAAGCAGAATTCTTTTACCCATACCTTCTTATTATGCTCACCGACATGCACATGTGCCCGAGGACTGATGATTCAAGCATCCTCGTCGAGCGCATTGCAACAGGGTGATGCTCGAACAGAAAGCAATCACGGTCGTGTTGTCACAGAATGAACAATTATTTGACTCCCGCTTTATTCTTCTTACTCGGGAAACAGCGCAGAGTGAAACCGAGTGATTCTCGCGGTAAAATGAAAATTTTTGCTTCTAAACACACGTCAATTACGCATATCATCATAGACATGTATCAGAGCATATCATATACCGCGAGTCTCCCTGATTGGAATCACCTATTTATTTCATTAGTTCGTATAATTTGGACAGTGAAAATTTCGTTTAGTGAAATTTAGTTTTCTAAGTGCTTTTGACTCGAATATTCAATCTTTGGACGAAATCACAACTAATCCAAATTTTAAGTGAAAATTCAAGATCAGAACTTTTAGCGGACGAAAAAAGATAAAAAATTTTGTACTAACGATTTATTCCAACTTGGTACCGTTGCCGACGGCTGGGAGGGGAGGAGCCCGAGGGTGTTCGATTGGAGTCCCCACTAGATACATAAGTCTTACATCTACCAATACTTTCCGTCCGGTGTGAGTGAGAATAAAATCAATGGTATTTTACACAACAAGTGAGGTAAGTCGGATTTTACACACGAGTGCGGCTTCGAACCGACTTACCTCACGAGTTGTGTAATGCATTTTATGTCATCANGAAAGAAAAAAGAAAATGAGTATTTTTTCTAAATATTAGAGAATAATTTTTTTTGCGCGATTTTTCTCCACCACCCCCCACCCTAAAGAAAATATGAGGAAAGTTTGTTGATTTTTCATTATTTTTTTATTAGTATGAAGAATTAATAAACATCAATTATTATTATTATTATTATTATCATTACTCATCTTTTTTTGTCAGATAGATTGAAATATTTGAACAATTATTAAAAGTAAGAGATATATTTGACAGGGGATTTTTGAGGAGGTTCATTACGTTCAAGTTCTCTTTGTTGTTGATATTGGAATTTGTTGAAGTTCATAAGTCTTCATTAGTTCTTTTATTTTGATCATTGTTGAGTTTGCAGTTTGTGACGGTTGTGGGGTGGTGTTGAGATACTTTTTGATGTTTTATATTGTTGAGATTAGAGTTTGTTGAAGATGATGAGGGTTTATAAATCATATTGAGGTTTTGATGATTGTTGTGATCGAATTTCCTTGGGGATGTTGAGGGTATGTCAAGCAGTTCGAAGAGCTTATTATTGTCGTCATCCAATTCCCTTGGAGGAGTTTGGTGTTCATCATTGACGTTGAAATGATTGTCATAAAAAATATGCATGTTCTTTGGGGTCAACGTGCCTACATTATTGTTTAAAGGTGTGGATGTTTGTGTATAGGCTGGGCTGGGTGTTTCGGGGATGATTATCCTTTTCGTAATTCGTTGCCAGAGATTGTGTTTCATGCGTTTCGATTCAGCGATGTATCCTATTGCAGTGTTAGGATTCTTCCATTTGCCATGCAGTGTCAAAGTGAGAGCATTAGCTCCAGATTCTGCTAGGATTGTTGCAGAGCTGCGTCGAAAACTGTGACCTGTGTATTTTTCACTGTCAGGTAACTCCAGATATCCAGCAATTATCCTCGGCATATGCCCGAAAGTATTTATCCCGATGACTTCATTTTTGCATTTACCTTGGTGATAAGTCAGGAATAAATTGGGTACGTTACAGTTTGCTGGTCTCAGAGAAACGTATTGCTTATACAGTTTGTATAGATTATCTTCAATATGGAATGCTTTTTTCACTTTAGTTTTGGTGTAGGGGATTTTGACTGATAGGTGATTTCCGTAGTCTGTCAAATCTTCCATTTTGATATCATGGAGTTTTCCCATTCCTATTCTAATCCCCCAATCACTGCCATAATCATTGCAACCTGTAAATAATTTGTAAATTTTTATTTTTTTCGATTAGCAAGATTTGTTTATTTGACAATTTATCATTTTTAATAAATACCTTGATGGCTAGATACTCAAAGTCAGGAGCAATTGCAATAAATGCTCCGATTTGTTCTCCTGTTAGAATTTCAGATTTCTTTGGTTCATATCCTTCCATTTTTCATTTAATAAATGCCAACAATGACTTGGTTGGCTTCCGGATGGATGCCGCGTTGAGTTTCAGCATTGCGCCGACGTTTCGCAAACATTGCAGTCTGCATCTTCAGGGCTATGAGCTCCGATTCTGAGCTCCGATGTGTGGGGGCAGTCCTTATATACCTTCCCTTGTGGTGTTGGGGGAAGGGGAAGGGGGGGGGGGTCAGCCAATCATATGTTTTTAATTGATCAGCTGGTGAATTAAAAAAAACCGGGAGGACGGTTTTCCAAATGGGGTTCACTTAATATCCTCCCCCTGTTGAGGTTGTTAGGGTTTTTATGGATCTCCAAACCCTCTCGGTATTTC
>NW_021680456.1:307516-351478 GCF_001412515.2 Diachasma alloeum | reverse complement strand
CCCACCACCACAAGGGAAGGTATATAAGGACTGCCCCCACACATCGGAGCTCAGAATCGGAGCTCATAGCCCTGAAGATGCAGACTGCAATGTTTGCGAAACGTCGGCGCAATGCTGAAACTCAACGCGGTATCCATCCGGAAGCCAACCAAGTCATTAAAAATGGCCGCGAAAGCCTCAAAACTAAAAATGCCAACAATGTTGTGTAGTCATGGATATTGATATTATGATGACTCTGAATTGTACTTCTCAACATAGAATAAGCTGGCCACAGGTACGATGGCTTGTGAGCCTCGCTTAATATGTTAAAATAAGCTAGCATAACTTTTTCGTTGATGACTGTTTTTACACCTGCTTTTTTTCTCCATTCGTTGAAATTATTGTATGTTTTGAGGTATCTCTCCTGTGATTTTTCCGGGGGATGGCATTTCTCTGCTTCCTGAGCGTTTCGAAGTATATTATCTGTTAGTATTTCATCGTGTTCACTAAACATATCTTCTTGTGTATTCATATTTCACTTTTTGAGTTAATTATTTATTATTATGTAGTTTATTTCTTACCTTTTTGTACTGCGATTTGTTTCGTTAAATAGTGTCTAATGGATCAGCTGATCGGTGTATGGTTGCGATAATGGGTTATGTTCGTACCGCAAGATGTCGCTAGGGGTTATTGAGAACGGGTAAAGTACCAGTAAAATAACATAGGACGCGTGTAAAACTGGGAACGTGTATTAAGTGAAGAACGATTGGTGGTGCGTGTAAAATTCGACTTACCGACCTCCAAACGCCCCTGTTAACCTGCACTTTACACGCACGCATGACATAAATAACTTTATGAAATCATCGACTCACCGCATATTGTTTACACAAAATTTTTAATCGTACGAAACATCCGAACAAAATCAATGGTCGCATTCTCAGTTGTTGTCATAATAATATCCTGAATGTTCTAATAATTTCCTGATTTTCTGAAAGAGTTCTGTAGTCAACATCAAGGTCGTTGTCTCAGCCTCCTTCTCTCTCCCTAATTATAATTATTAAATATCTTTTGCGTTCTATTACGTTACGATACTATTGTCTTGTCATTGGGTCAATAAATCTTTCAACGGGAAAATTCCAAATTCAAATTCATTGGTTGATCATTTTTTCATTATTTAATTATAGTGAAACAGATCTCCGTCTGTTCATAACAGACCAATCATGTGTTTTCTTCTGTACCGCCTTTCGTTTTTCAAAATTGGAATTTTCTTTCTCATCACGCTGGGTGTAATGTGAGATTTCACCAAAATATCGCGAGCGCAAAACCACACTTCTCACACATTGTGATGAAAAATAGCAATCTCCCTAAAAAAACAAAAACAAATGTTTTTGTAAAAAAACTGCGTCAAGAAAAAGTTTTGTTTGGTTCTTACTGGGAAGTAGAAATTTTTGAAAAATACAAAGAAATTAAAGAAAGCCAAGTCAGCAATGTCGAATAGATGAAAATAGTGCAAAATCAGATTTCTATAAGAGAAATTGTTTCAAATCGAATGAGGATTTTTAAAAAATTCTTGATGAAATAAAAATCAGTAGAAGGAGGACCAACGTCCTTGGCATGGATCAGAAGATGGAGAATTAGATTGATACTGGACAATGAGTTGAAAAACTCCGCCCCAAGAACGTTGGTCCTCCTTCTACTAATTTTTTATTTCATCAAGAATTTTTTTTAAATCCTCATTCGATTTGAAACGATTTCTCTTATAGAAATCTGATTGTGCACTATTTTCGTTTATTCGACATTGCTGACTTGGCTTTCTTTTTCATTTCTTTGTATTTTTCAAAAATTTCTACTTCCCAGTAAGAACCAAACAAAACTTTTTCTTGGCGCAGTTTTTTTACAAAAACATTTGTTTTGTTTTTAGGGAGATTTCATAATTTTTTTCAAAATAAACAAGGAATCGTTTTTATATCCTGTAAATTTTTTCATTTTCAATTCAATTCGGCTCATTTATTTTTCACACGATAAATCATCTTTCCAATTAACAATCGAAGTAAATCAAATAGTTCTATTCCACAGTCATTATTTGCACCGAATTTTAATTACTTATTCAAGATTTTCCGAATGAATTTGCTTCTTCGAGAATTCATTTGTGCACGAAACTCGATTGAAAAATATCTGTGGAATTCATAATTCGTACACCATATTCAATTTGTAAATTCCCGGGCTTCCCTCCTTGGTGCGTGTGGTTGTATTGCACTGGTACCAACTTCGTAAAAAAAATGATAGGAGTTGATGTGAAATGCAAGAATGTGCATATGAACCCGTTGCTCTGCGTGTATTTTTTTAAATATTGCTTTGAACAAAAAAATTGTTACATCAATGAGAAGCTTGTGGCCAATTTATATAATTTTTCTTGTAACTCGTCACGTTTGTATTTTATTTAATGGATATGATTCGGAGGTAGTGGAGGGGATAGTTGCTTCATGTATAGATACACGGGAGCGATCGGCCTGATGTTTTGTACAATCGGAGTCAAAACTTTTCTTGGCCGATACGCTGCCGCGTATCTCGATCGATACTCCTGGGAAAACAAGAGGGAGCGTAAGACTCGCCTTCGGCCAACGCTACTGACCTTCCACACGTCAGACACCGCTCTTGTCCACTCATATCGAAATACACCAAATTCAACCCATTTAAGTTTTAAGGCTTTCGCGGCCATAAAGATTGATATCATTGGCTTCCGGATGGATGCCACATTCAATTTTAGCTCTGCGCCGACGTGTCATAAACATTGCAGTCTGCATCTTCAGGGCTATGAGCTTCGATTCAGAATCGGAGTAGCCCCCTCAGGGCCCCAGCTGATTTATGGTCTTGAGAAAAATTCTTCGAGTTGGTAGTGGCGCTATCTTCCAGATCCCAATCGTCCTAACGGCAATCGACGTTGACAGACCATCGGTTCATTCACGCGTCCCCTATTCGTGGCCGTATCATTCAGGTAATTGAGGTGAAAATATCGATAATGCGCGGAATAGTGATACACGCATAGGTAATTAGGTGTGATTATGATGAAGTGCTCATAAAATTTATAATTGGTGGTTCCTTACACGTGTAATTCGACCGTCATTTTTGTGTTGTAAATGTATCGAAATACGGATTCACTAGTGACAATTTTTATTGAATAATTACAATCCTATCATAGCTTTTATCACCCTCAGACCTAATTATCGATTTGTCGGTGGTCATAATCCATTGTTTCATCTAAAAATCATATTTTTGGTGCGTTATTACCCCCACAATCTGGGGCCGCGCGAATCGACATTTTCCCCTAGAAAATGTAGGGTGGGGACACTAGATAAATGTGGGAGTATTACACGAGGGCCTTAAGAGGAAGGAATTGATGCATGTCCAATAAAAAGCATTCCAAGGCAAAAATTTAATATCCGATGCATTATAAAATCACTATCCAGAAATATAATGAATAAATGCACATGAAAAATCGGAATGATACCATCTGTCCCTCGCGCCTAACTAGAATTTCAATGATTTTGTAATTCTCAAATGATTTAATAAATTAATGGAATTGAATTTCATATGAAACATTCATATCTTTAGCATCATAATATTTGATATATCTCTAGAATATGAGCATAGAGAAATTGAAAAAAGATGAATACTCATACCCAGTAATTTTTCATATGAAAACTAGTCATTCGGCCATTTTTGCTGGCTACCACGGGAAGATTTTAACATCCTAATTTTTCAAGTAAGTTTGATATTGATGTGATGCGGAGCCAGAATGGATGATCTACTATATGCGTATTTTCTTTGTTTGTCGTTAATAATTATAGATCCAAATATCCCAGAAACTGGTGGACAAGCAGTAAGAGCATTGCATGGAGACGAGGAAGAGGAGTGTTGCTTCCGTGTTTGTTCCGAGGATGATCCAGCGTCGGGTGTTTGTGCGAATTGTACTTATAATAAACTCCACGGACGTCGTATTGGTCGGGATCCTCCATTAGCGCCGCATTGCGAGATGACAAGCACTAGTCAACCTAACTTTGCAGGTACGTCACAACCGCACCAGAATAATATATGCTTTTTCTTCTTCTTTATTGTTCGTGGCAAATCATGTTTTTGGATAAGTAGTGCTTATGAAATGATGACAATTACGGGAAAGATTTTTCATAATCTTGAAATGAAATGTACTAGTGCCGTCAAGGGAACATTCCACTTTTCATTTCTAGTTCCTGAGTTTTTTTAATGGTTATTTTACAAGGCTTCGACCCAGTTAGCTTATGCTGCGATGATGATCAAGACTTTAAATGGTTAGATCTCACCATTCTACCCGGCCGGATTTTGAACTAGGAACTTTTCGCACGTGAGGCAATGAACTTAGCCACTACGCCAAGCCACCGGGCTCGTTCCTGAGTCAGTCTCCAATTTCTATTTCTTTAAGTGTCCAAATCTTGAGAATGAGAATTGAATACATGAAGGTGTTTCTGTAATTCAGTGGTCAGAGTACTCGCTTCAATAGTGATAGGTAGAGAGCTTAGATAATCACTCAAACGCCTATGAAGCACTCCAATTCTCTCTGCTTTCACGTGTCCGGATTGAATTTTAATGAATTTCCTCCTCGCCTCACTGGAGAGAACGTAGATTAATAGTGTCTCCACGAGGGAGTGGGAGATAGGACTACGATTTCTAACGGGATTTTTCCGACGAGATCGAAGGCGTTATTGATGGCCTCCTTTTTCTTGTCTTACCCAAAACTTTTAATTGAAGTCATAAGATCTCAGCTGATTTTCTACCTGGGAAGCAACACACCAGAAGAATGAGATCAGTAAGATCAGTAGGATCAATAAGAGAATTCAAGAGGGACTGAAAGGAAACGACACAATTGAAACTTAAACTTGACTTGAAAGGGGGGTCTGATGAGGTAAAACTAAGGAAGAAGAGTTGAAGGGTCACTAAGTAACTAACTAGGTCAGGAAACGTGTTGCGGGGAGAAAGTTAGGCTGCGGTGGAGGATTCGTGAAAAATGGGGGTTTGAATCACTATACAACAATTATACTAGTGGAAGTTGAACAATAACAATATAACCCCCCATCTATTAGGTGTATAACTCAATCTTTCCATTTTTTTTCATTGAGTGTGGTGTCTTATTTAAAATTTGAATATTTACGCGTCCGTTTGCGATTTTGAAGAGTGAACCTAACTGTTTTCAATATGCTATATGTCATGGTATATACAATACAGTGGTATATACAATGGCGACTGATACGCAGCACATTCGGCACTGTATTCTCTATGAGTTCCAACAAGGAAAGGAAGCCATTGAAGCACACGATTCGATTTGTTCTATTCTCGGAAGTAATATTGCGTCTTATGATACGTATAGATATTGGTATAAACGCTTTGTAGAGATTTCGATCTCAGTGACCGGGAATGCTCTGGACAACCTCTGAAATTTGAAGATGCTGAATTGCAAGAATCACCCGACAAAGACTCAACGTAAATGCGAAAAGAGCATGCAGCTCAGCTAAGAGTTACTTAAGCAGCCGTCTCTAAACGATTACATGCAATGGCAAAAATACAAAAGGTAGGAAGATGGGCTCCACACCAACTGACTGAACATAACTGCGGCCAACGCATGAGCATGTTCCTTTCGTTGGTCGCCAAGTGCCAGAAGAAAAATTTTTTCTCAAGAATTGTGACGGAAGATGAAAAAAATATTTTTTTTGCTAATCCCAAACGGAAAATGTTATGGGTGGATGTCGGCTAACGATCGACATCCACTCCCCAACAAAAAATTTACATGAAGAAGGTTCTCCTCTCCATATGGTGGGATATGAATGGTGTACTCCATTACGAACTTTTGGAAACGGGTCCGACAGTTACTGCACAACGCTGAAATCGACAATTGAACAAATTGAGCGAGGTACTTGATGAGAAGAGGCCATTTAGTGGGCAATGGAGCCAGAAAGTCATGTTGATCCATGATAACGCTCGACCTCATGTTGCTCGCCCGACACAGAAAACGATTTTAAGCTTGGGCTGGGAGGTTGTCCCGCAAGCGGCTTATTCACCGGATTTGATGACTTCATCGCCTCAAAGGCTGCAAGTTTTTTACGCGATGGCATTTATATGTTGCCTGATCGATGGCGCAAGGTCATCGAAAACGATGGACGATATTTCGAGGATTGAACTAGTATTTATATATTTAGAATAGAATAAAAAAAGTGCGGCTGGTCACTTAAAGCGCCCAGAGTCACCTAAATCATACGATCTTTTGTAACTTCTGCCTTAGTTTCGGTCGGTCACACAGCCCCAGCCCTGTGTTTCTCACTAGGCTAATAAGGCTGGTGACAGCCGCTTGTTGTAAGTCCTCTGGTTTCAGGAAAGCCTGGCCCCAGATTTTATAGCGACGGAGTGCTAATAGGGGGCATTCACATAAAATGTGGATGACGCCCTCCTTATCGCCTCCGCACAGTCTGCAGTCTTCTTGTTCTGCAAGTTTCATCTTGAACAGATGAGCTCTGAGAGCTGTATGACCCGTAAGGAGCCCTACTGCTACCCTCAGATCCCCTCTGTGCAACTCCAGAAGCTTTCTGGTCCTAACTCTTAGTTGCCCTCTCATAAGCAGTTTCGCTTGTCTGCAGGTCGCAACTTTCTCCCAACGCCTGACATGATCCCGCTGGAAATGATCTTTAATAAGAGTTTTTCCCACTGCGAAGGGCATGCCAAGCAGGCCGTGTGAGGGCACACTTTCTGTACCCTCCTTGGCCAGCCTATCTGCCTCTTCATTACCCAGAATCCCATGGTGACCTGGCACCCAGGTTACGGTGACCCGGTTGTTTTTACCCAGTGTGTCCAATGCCTGCATGCATTCCCACACCACCTGTGACTCTGTAGTGGGTTTTTCCAGGGCGTGTATCGCCGCCTGGCTGTCACTGCAGATGAATATTTTCATCTTTTTTGTGTCTCTCGCGTTCAGATACTCTGCACACTTAAGTATGCCCAGCATCTCTGCTTGAAAGACGGTTGAATGATGGCCCAGCGGAAAACTCTCTCCGAAGCCATCTTTCAGACGGTAGATGCCTGCCCCAAAACTTTCATTGAAGCCAGAGCCGTCCGTAAACCAGTAGTCCTCTCTTGGTCCTGGTTTACGTTTCGAGTCTAGCCACTCCTGTCTGGGTGGTATACTCGTTCTGAAAGTTTTCCTGATCTGATACTTCCTAGGAATCCTATCCGTCTTACCTATGAAGGGTCGATCATTGATTAGGCTAAGCCTTGTATGGCCTTGGCCCGTCATCTTCCATTCTAGTTGGCACCTTAGTCTATATGCAGTTGTGGTAGCACAACTCACAACCCTAAGGTCGAGGGGTGGGATACTGAGTGCTATTTCTAGCGCCTCAGTAGGTGTCGATTTCATGGCTCCTGTTGCAGCCCTCAGGAAGGTTCCCTGTAGGCTTTTCAACAGGTTCCTTGTTTCCGTCTTACTCACCCTCGGCCACCAGACGACCGCAGCGTATAACAGTCTCGGAAGTAGAACTATTTGGTAGAGCCAGAGCATCATTTTAGGATTGAGTCCCCATGTCCTGCCCACAGCTCTCCTGCATGCCCACATAGAGGCAAACACTTTATTTCTCTGAGTACAGATATGTTCTTTCCAGCTGAGTTTATTATCCAGGAGGACACCCAGATATTTCACTCTGCTGGTGTAGTTAATCTCCGAGCCATTTAGCTTCAGAGGTTGGATCTTTTCCAGTTTATAATTTCTGGTGAAAACCAGGATTGTTGTTTTGGCTGGATTTACCGATAGGCCAGTTACCCTGCACCAGTCCTCAATGATATTGAAGGCTGTTGCCATCAGGTCCCTTAGCACCCTCAGAAATCCGCCTTTCACAACAACTGCCACATCATCGGCGAAACCGATGACGTGGAAGCCGGCCTCACTTAGTTGATTTAGAAGTCCATCTACAACCAGGTTCCATAGCAGGGGCGAGAGAACTCCCCCCTGCGGACAGCCCCTAGTCGGACGTCCCTCCACACATACCCTCCCATGTCCTGCCGACAGTCTTCTGCTTTTCAGCATGTTTTGTGTCCAAGCAATGATAGTCTTGGACACCTGTCGTTCTTCCATGGCTTTTTCTATAGCCGGATTCGAAGTGCTATCAAAAGCCCCCTCAATATCCAGAAAGGCGCCTATGGCAAAACCCTTGACCGCCAGTTGTCCCTCAATCAGTCCCACCAGGTGATGTAAGGCGGTATCTGTTGATCGTCCCTCTCTGTATGCATATTGACAGGGGGAGAGGGGTCTGTCAGCCAAGGGCCCGGCCTTGATGTGTCTATCCACCAGCCTCTCCAGGGTCTTCAGGATGAAGGATGTGAGGCTTATAGGACGGAAGTCTTTTGGTTTTATATAACCGGTTTTTCCCGGCTTGGGAATGAATACTATCCTAGTCTCATTCCACACACTAGGGACATGTTTCAGGGCTATACTAGCTCTGAGTATCTTGGTTAGGGGTCCCGTGATAGTCTCTATCCCTTCCTGTAATAGGGCTGGGTAGATCCCGTCTGGTCCCGGTGCCTTGAAGGGTTCAAAGGTTTTGATGGCCCACTTGACCCCCCAGGGCTGCACTACTTTATTTGCCAATGCCCAATCATGGGTTTCGTAGACATCCCTCTGATTTTGCATTGTTTCTTTATCTCTCTCCTGGGCCTGTATGAAGCCTGGAAAGTGGGTGTTCATTAGGAGTTTCAGAGTCTCTCCCATGGTTTCCGTGTGGCTGCCATCTGGTGCCTGTAGGCTCCCTAGATATGGAGTCTTGTTTGTTCCAAGGATTTTTGCCAGCCTAGAGGTCTCCGATTGACTCTCCACATTGCTTGTGAAAGCCCTCCAGCAGTCCTCTTTGGCTGCCTTTATTGCCTTGTTGTAATCTGCGAGCAAGCCTCTGTAAGTTTTCCATGCGTCTTCCTTACGGGGGCCCGCTCTCATGTTCTTAGCTTTGTTAAAAGCTTTTCTAGCTTTGCCCCTCAGCCCACCGAGCCTCTCTGACCACCAAGGAGTCTCAGTGGGCTGCCCTTTCGGGATAAGCTTGCAGTTTGTCTCGAAGGAGTCCATGATGGCCTGGTTTAGGGCAATCGAAGCCTCCTCCAGCTGCTTTTTGTTGTTAAATCTGAGGATGATATCCCTGAGATTGTCAGATAGACTCTCTCGGTAATTTCCCCAGTTTGTTCGTCTTGGGTTTCTCACCCATTCCGTTTCTTTCACTGTGTGGATGGACATTCTTATGGTTTGATGATCGGACGCTGAGAGGTCCTTTGAGACCCTCCAGTCCCCAATCATGTCTGCCACTCTATCCGTCCCCAGAGTGATATCTATGACCTCCTGTCGTCTCCGATCTATGAAGGTAGGTTCTGACCCCCTATTAAGGATGTTTAGACCGGCCCCCATTATGAATTCCTGGAGGCTTTCCCCCCTGCCGTTAATGCCGGTGCTCCCCCATGCTACATGGTGCGAGTTGGCATCACAACCTAGCAGGAGTTCAAGTCCCCTTTCCTTCACATGGTTGCATAGGTCCTTTACTTTTTTCGAAGGAGGTGGTTCAGCCGAGTCATAGGGCATGTAAACTGACCCTACAACCAGGCTCATTTCCTCGCCTTGTCCCAGGCCCAGATCCACTTGTGCCACAGCCAGGTCTCCCTCACTAGCCTGTGAACAGAAGAAAGAGTCTAGTCCTTTAATAACAATGCAAGATCTAATTTTCTCCTGAGTGTTTGCGTGATAGATTCTGCCACAACCACTGAGGCCCTTAATAGCATTGTCCACTATCCATGGTTCCTGGATCATTGCTATGACAGTCTGCATCCCAGCTAACAGCCTGACTAGAGTAGCCGAGGCTGCTTTGCTGTGGTGCAAATTTATCTGTACAATGTGCACCCGGGTTGCAGCCATAATGATGACTACTTTCCTGGTACCTCTATGTACCCTTCTTCTGACTTTCACCACGGTCTTTCGCAAGCAGCTTGACAGTTGCTTTTTGAATCCCGCAGTGCAGTCTGAAGTTGCAGGCTTTCAGAACAGAGAGTGATCGGTCGTCTATCAGCGCAACGAAGTGGGCACTTTTCGCGTCCCTACTCTCACTGCCCCGAGCGACAACCCACTCTCTGGCCTGCAGTCCTGCATTTTGTTTCTCAAGGAAGCACAGTGCTTCTTGAGCGGTTAGATCTGGGTCTTCCACGTGTAGTACAACCCTGTGCTTCTTGGGAAGCTCCGAGGCTGCGACCACACGTACAGTAAGTCCAGCTATTTTGTTTTCGGGGAAAAGGCTTTTCAGCCAATTTCCCGTTTCCTCATCAGTGCAGCACACCATTGCCACACCTTCTCTTTCCCAGACACCGTTG
The DNA here is from genome assembly GCF_001412515.2 of Diachasma alloeum. NCBI lineage: Eukaryota > Metazoa > Arthropoda > Insecta > Hymenoptera > Braconidae > Diachasma > Diachasma alloeum. The sequence goes on along the minus strand of NW_021680456.1, from coordinate 341,092 downwards.
AAGGTGGGTGCTTTCACCCCGTCAGGTAACGCCAGAATGGCCCTCTTCAGGAGTTTCTTCACCTCCGTTACCTCTTCAGTGCCCAGTTTCTGATCCGGATATGACTCCGGCATAACTGCAAACTTGAATGAGCTCGTAGTGTTCTGAGCATATGTGCCCTGATCCTGCGTTCTCATTCTCTTTTCTTTCGGTCTGACTGAGGGGCTTGGCGTAGTACGCTCTGATGGAAGGCGTTTTATTGCCTTCCTCGTAGCCCCCTCCCCCCTTCCCTCATCGACCTTCGCTGCTGCATCCGTCAAGGTTGCAATCGCCCCCGAGGTTTGATGCAGCTTCGCTCTCTTGCGACGTCTTCTCTCGGCTCCACTCAGTCTGACCCGATTCACATCGGTACCAGACTGGTCAGCCTTGTCAGACTTCGTGTGTTCGCCATCGCTGGCCCCACCCGAAGTTGCTTTTTCAATATTAAGATTTTTTAAATTGGTTTCCATTTTAGTCCCACGAGTACCGCGGTTAAGCGTTTTCACCTGGTGCATTGCCGCGATTGCCCAGGGCTTGGCTTGTCTCGGGTGGGTTACACCCAAGACTACTCTCAGAGGTCGCCCAGGTTTCTGAGAGGCACCGTTAGCGACACAGCTCCCCCTGTGCCACGCATCCTTAGGCACGGTATGGCCGAGGCCATGGCTTACGCCGCTCACACACATGGATTGGGTGGACTCCTCTTAGCGACCGCGGGCAGCGGTAGTCCTTAAGACCTCCACCGCCCGCGACCAAGCCCCCTCACTACGACAAAGTGGGAACCCAGTAGAGGGGGATTTATATATTTGATAATGTTACATATTTTTTGATAAAAAAAATGGAAAGATTAAGTTATACACCTAATATATTATCGGAAATGAATGACACAGTATGTAATACATGACGAAGACCAAAGAATTTTTTAATGAGCACTTTTACCTGGAGAGAGAACAGTTGAAGGCAATTCAAGAATTAACTCTTCATACGTCAGACATTTCATTTTTAGTAAGTCACAGAGCCAAAATCATGATAAATATTTAAGGAATTCTGGAAAATTCTTTGTACTATCCAGAGGTACCTGAGAAATTCAAATAGTCGTGAGTTACACATACATCCAGAGCCTCATTTTTTCACAGAATCAATACTGGATAATTAACGAGGGATTATTTTAGCATCTGTAGATCAGGTTAATCATATCGCGTATAGTGGATTTCCGTTAATTTTATGTAATTTATAATTTTTAGCTATTGCTCGTCCGCTACAGTAAATTTTTGCCAATTTTTCATTCGCTGTGTTACTCATGCGTTAGTAATGTAATAAATTTAACTATACAGGATCGGTGCGATACTCGCTACATAGGCCGAAATATTAACGAGTTGCGGGATTATTGTATGAGTATTTTACGTTTCTTTTAATTCTTTGAAGAAATGTGTAGGTGCGGTTGAAATACTGCCGCTTAATAGCTGGATTAATCGGGAAGAGGTAGGTTCGTTTCGGGTTTTCAGTGAAAGGTCACACGACCAATCATGGCGGTTGTAGTCATGTGAATTATCAAGACCATTTATTCTGGATAATTAAGTCTTTTGTTCTTTCGTCTAGTGATTGTTTCATGCATCTCTATTCCAAGAATCCTTGAGAATACAGCTTCAGAGAAAAATCACGTGGGCTTCGGGAAAATCATAGTTAATAATATTTACCCGGCTGAAATACGGCATTGTCATTCCATTTTTAACTTCCCGACCCGAAGGGAGGAAGTTATTGTAATGACCCCGAAAATCGAATTTGGAATTTCCATAATTTCTCCAAATTTCTCGACCTCTCGAATCATCCTGAAACGTTTTTGGAGACATGCCTGTATGTGTGTGCGTGTGTGCATGTGTGTGTGTTTTTTTTTTTTTTTGGGTTCATGAACGGAAAAATGCTCTTTACGCACTGACACACTCCAGACGGGTGGTGTCTGAAGTGTAGTGTCCGAGTCGGTCAGGTCTAGATGGTAGCGACCACGAGCAAGTATCTGCTCGGCGAATGTGCAACCCATACGGACTAAAAAACCGAACATGACCCTAGTAATCGTTGACCTGTTCATCCCCTCGCGGCACCACCGCTAAGTATTACTTCGCGAGGGAGGTCTCAGCTATTTGCTCTTCCTCATTCCAACCTTATGTACGTCCTCCTAACCTACAAAGATGTTGGCTGTAGTTAGGAGGTTCCAGTAGGTTTTCCGCCTGTCTTGCAGCCTTGCGCTCGCGTTCCTCTTTCCTGAGCTCTTTTATGACTTCAGCCGCAAAGTGACTCGTTGCGTCCCAAGCTGCCCGCGATGATAGTAATACATCCGTTAGATTTTCAGGCAGTACTTCCATTTTTAGTGTGGACACCCAGATATGCCTGGTCTCGCTGAAACGCGGGCATGCGAAGAACACATGCTCCGCATCATCATCCACTTCTGGGCAGGTTGGACATTTCGAGGAATCTTCATGCTTGAATTTATGAAGATACGCTCTAAAGCATCCGTGCCCAGAAAGCATCTGCGTCAGGTAGTAGTTTACCTCCCCGTGTCCGCGGTTTAGCCAGACATCCACTTTAGGGATAAGGCGATGAGTCCATCTCCCCTTGGTGGAGTTGTCCCACTTCAGCTGCCATCGCCTTAGGCTGTTTCGCCTTTCTTCAGACGTCAACTCCTCGGGACTCAGCACTTCGGATCTTCTACGCTCATACAGAGCTTTCCGCTCCTCAGCCAAAATCTCGATCGGCAACATTCCTGCGATGACACACACTGCGTCCTCAGAAACCGTCCGATATGCACTTGCGACTCTAAGGGCACTGAGTCGATAGACCGGTGCGATCTTACGTCGTGCTTCCTGTAGTTGTAGGACAGTTCCCCAGATGGGGATGGCATATGTGAGCACGGAAGTAATCACTGAGGATAGTAGTGCTCGTCTCCTCTGCTTGGGTCCCCCGATGTTTGGCATGGGGCGTGATAAGGTGGATCTCACACCAGATGCCTTGATCCCCACGTGCTCAGCTTGCTGCTTGAAATTCAGTCGTGCATCGATCATCACCCCCAGGTATCGGATGAATGGCTGGGAGGTGATTTCACAAGACCCGACTTGCAGCGTGATCGTCTCGATCTTCTTCCTGCTGGTGATCAATACGGCTTCCGTCTTCTGTTCCGCTAGGCTCAGTCCAACAGAATCCATCCAGCAGCGGATCGTCTCGAACGTTATGCTGAAAACACGCTTCATGTCCTCCAGGTGTTTCCTGATGATGACCACAACCACGTCGTCTGCAAATGCCACAAGCTTAGTCCGCGAGGGCAGTTTCAGCTTCAGCAGCCCGTCGTACACGATGTTCCACAGGAGGGGACCCAGAACTGAACCTTGGGGTACTCCTCCTGTCACTTTGTACTTCTTAGGCCCATTCTCGGTATCATACATGAGGACCCTTTTGCTGAAATAGCTACTGACCATCCTCCGCAAGTAGCCCGGCACGTCCAGTTTGGTAAGAGCCTCCATGATGCAGTCCCACCTAGCTGAATTGAAGGCGTTCTTGATGTCCAGAGTCACCACCAAGCAATACTCCTTAGTGCCATTCAACCATCGTTCCCCTTCAATCGCTTTCCTAGCGGTTTCGACGACAAGGTTGATGGCATCAAGTGTGGACCGGCTTTTCCGAAAACCATATTGATTCCCAGCAAGCGCGGGTTCCACGGCAGCTTCTATCCTCTGGTGGATGATACGCTCGAGAATCTTGCCAGCAGTATCGAGCATGCAGAGGGGACGGTAAGATGAAGGTTCGTCCGGTGGTTTATTCCCTTTTGGGAGCAGCACCAACCTCTGCTGCTTCCACATGGCAGGAAAGATGCCCTCTCTGAGGCACTCGTTGTAAACATCCAGGAACTGCTCTGGCATCGTGTTAATGGCCAGCTTCAACGCGATGTTCGGGATTCCGTCCAGCCCTGGAGCTTTGGAGTTTCCCACTCTTTTGCAGGCCTCCATCAGCTCTTCCCTGGTGATCTCCGGGACAATTTCTCCTTCCCATTGTTCAGAGTTGCGGCGAAATTCCGGTTGACTTGGGAACAGCGTCTCCACAATTCTGTTCAGGAGCACCGGACACGATGGTGATGGCATTGTTTGACTCTTGAGTCGTGTCATCACCACCCTGTAGGGCCTCCCCCATGGGTCGGTCTCCACCTCGCTAAGGAGCTCGCTCCAGCATTGCCTCTTGCTATGCTTGATGGCTTTGCTGAGCTTTCGCCGTGCCTTCTTGTACTTCATCTCCAACTCCATGAAGTTGGGACTTTTCCTACCACGCTGAGATGACCTCCTGGCTGCGTTGCACTCCTTCCGTAGCACAGCGATGGTCTCATTCCACCAATACACTGGTGGATGTCGATTCGTGGTCCGCTTTCTCGTCATTGTGGCGTCACCGGCTTTACTCACCTTCCTCCTGATGCTCTGCGCCTTCGAAGTCGCATCTGTACCAGCGATTGGATGGTCATCTAATGCCACCGCAAATGAGCCTGGGTCGAAAGTGCTCACTCTCCAGCCAACGCTGCTGGTCTTCTTGGCTGCTGATGCGACCTTCTGGTTGGAACATAACTCCCAAAGTATGGCTCGGTGGTCACTAGCCGTATATATATCAGCTACTCTCCATGAGTAGTTTCTCTTAGCGAGAGCACCACTCACGAAGGTAAGATCCACAATTGAGCTCGCCTCTCCCCGCATGAAGGTTGGCTCATCTCCTCTGTTCAGCAAGATCACGTCCAAAGCGGACATGGCTTCCAGAACAGCTTGACCCTTAGCGTTTGTCACCTTACTACCCCAGTCAACTGCCCAGGCATTGAAGTCACCAGCTATCACCACGGGAAAGTGTTGCTTGGCATCCCCAGTCAGCCTGTCCAGGAAGTCTGTGAACTCGTCGATGCTGAGACTCGGTGGGGCATAACAGCTGTAGACGTGAATTCCATCGATCTTTGCCTTCACGTAGCCGTTCCTGCTTCCGGTGTCTTGAAAAGGCCTGTTCCCACAAGCCCAGATTACTGCCCCGCCATTGGCATCAGTAACCCAGGATTGGGTGCCGAGGTGTCGGTACGGCTCCGAAATCATAGCCATATCAATCTTCAGCTCTCGCACCGTTTGCATAAGCAAGTCATGTGCGTCCCCACAGTGGTTGAGGTTGAGCTGCAACACCCTGCGGACCTTCCTTACTCTAGCGCCTTTTTCTGGTGAGCTTCTGGAGTGCCACTGTGTAAGCTGGGCATCTGCTGCTGCCAGCGATATGGGCACAATTCTCCGTTTTCCCATCTTCAGCGCATAGAGCGCACCGGGGATCCTTCTGACACTCCTTGGCCTTGTGGCCATCTCCTGCACATCTTGCGCAGAGCTTCGACCGATCCACTGCGCTCCTACACTTGCTGGCGAGATGTCCGTAGTGCCAGCACTTGAAACACTTGACCGGCCTCTGTACTCTACGTATGCGGCAGTTTACCCAGCCGATCTTAATCTTCCCGTGGTCGCCCTCTCCCAGGATCTTTTTCACCGCAGCTGACGTGAGGGTCAAACAGGCAGTTTGAGTTCCACCGTATGCTTTGCGCATAGATTGGATGGTCTCGGAACCCATTTGGTGTTCCTCACCTACAGCTCTCTGTAGGGCCTCAAGGACTTCCTCTTTGGATGTATCCTCGTCAATGTCCTTGATTTCGATATCTTCCCGGGGCTCTTTGCTTAGCACGTCGGCCTCTTGGCCGAGCAGGTCAGCAATGGCTGATCATAGCTGGGAAGCTCCATCGGTCTCCTTCTTTTTGAGGATAATTAGCATGTCCCCTGCGGCCGTGCGTCTGATCTTCTCGACGCAATCACTAGCCTCACCACAAGCGCTATCCTTCTTCACTCGCCGTAGGATTTCGGAGTACATCTCCTTCTCCTTAGGGCGAATGATCAGTGCTTTCGACCTGACCGCTGATTTCCTCTGGGTTCGCTTTCGGCTTGGGTTTTGCCTAAGCGACTCAAGAGCTTGCTCAGATTTCTTCCTTCGCCGCTTCCACTTCTGCCAGCCCTCACTGTCGTGAACCTCATTTTTTCCTGGCCCGATTTGCTAGTGTTCGCCTGCATCCCTCTGCGGTTCCGACGCCCGCTTCGGTTGGATTGGTGTGGTCTCCTGTCGAGACCTCTTCAGAGCATCAGAATCCGTTCCCGGGGACTCGCGACTTCTCTTCTTCTTGGTCTGGTGCTCATTCGGCACCCCACTTCGTGATCCAACGTCCTTCGACGTTGGCTCATGAGGTTTTGTCTTCTGTGTAGTCCCTTGCTCTGATGCACCTTGACAGATGGATCGGAGACGTTTTGCAGAACTTTGAATGCTCCTGGCGAGCTGCCGCATTCATTCATTGATGGTCCGCTTGGTTTTGTCCGTTATCTGGGACAGAAGATCTCCAATGAGCTTCTCGTGACGGTCCCAAGCCTGCTCCTGTCTCGATCCTCCGTTCGAGTTGATTTCAGTCACCTTTTGAGTCTGTGACTCCACCCCACTTGTAGTTTCTGAGGCCAAGTGGTCCGCCTTTGAGAAGTGTGATGGTTGGCTCTTCCCAGAATCCAAGGAGCCGGCATTGGCCACCGGGGCTTGCACCCGATCGGAACCAATGGTAGGATTTACCTCTCGAAGAGGGGTTACCACCTGGGATATTTTTGTGTTATCATCACTACTCAACATTTTTTGTTTGGCTGTTAAACAGAGCCACTGTACAACTTTGTAAGGCTGTTAAAGAGAGCCCACCCTGCACACCGCTTTTAGAGTTGGGTTTCTCGGAAGGTGTTGGTTCGCGCCGACGTATTTTATTTAGTCGATACCCTATATTCTGAGCTGCCGTTCAGAATATCGAGCATTCCCCCATCCACCACCTGGGGACGCGCCACGTTGCAGGACCTTCCAACCTGCGAAAACTCTCGGAGGGTAAAGGCGTTCCTCGCCGAAAGGATCCGTGGCGTGTGTGTGTGTGTGTATGTACGTATGCGACCAAAATTTTGTCCAACGATATCTTCTGAACAAATGAAGCGATTCGAATTTTTTTTTTCAATCGATGCGTTTTGATGTAACTTAGAACTGATTAGATTATGAGATCGATCGCCTCAGCGGTTTGTCAGTTATTCGCATAAAAGTTGTAAAAAAATGACGATTTCTTGGAAATTCAATGATTTCATCCGGAGAAATGATGTCATTCGCATATTTGTTATTGCAATCGATGCGTATTGATGTAACTCGGGGGTGATCACTGTATGAAGAAGATCGTCTCACCGATTGGTTAGAGATTCGCATAAAAGATGTAGAAGATGGCGATTTCGTGAAAATTCAATGATTCTATCCGAAGAAATCTTATAATTCTCATTTTTTTTAAATTTCAATCGATGCGTGTTCATGTAACTTAGAAGTGATCAGTGTATGAAGGTGACCGTGTCAGTGGTTATTAGTTATTTGCATAAAACATGTGAAGGAATGACAATCTCTTCAAAATTCATTGCACTCACCTAGAAAAATTCATTCGCATTTTACCTAAGGTAACAATGGGATTGGAATTAATTTTGTGTAATCGATGCGTCTCCACATAACTTGATTCTCATTGGATTTTGAGCAAAATCGCCTCAGTGGTTGCTGAGTTTTTTAAATAAATCTTTTGAATTTTGCAATTAAAAAAAAAGGAAAAGTTGGAAAGTTTTAGAGTGGATTAACTTTGTAACGAACATGTGGGGATGTTCGTTAGAGACACCACCAGGACCTGAGAACATCCACCTCCGGCGACATTCGAAAACGGATCGTGAGTAGAGAGAGAGAAAGAGAAATTAGGGTTTTGCTTCCGACTTCCGGTGTGGTCATTTTTCCGATTATCCCGGTGATAATCGAGTCGTGTTTTTCCGTTCAAGCGGAGTTATTTTTCGTTGCTTCGCGCTTCCGTTTAGTAATTTTGCGGTTTCGTTTCGTTTTTGACTAATAAAGATCTGAAATCACGCGTTTTTGAGGGCCCATAGGGTTATCGTCAAGAAGGGCCAAATTTTAGAATCATCCGATAACCTTTATGGGAACCATCCTATTGTTAATCTTACGGTAAATCGTGTAGGTCCAGTTGAAATACCGGCGCTCCAAATTATGATGGATTTTACGGTGGTTAACTGGTTACGTTTCAGTTTTTTGGTGGAAGGTCACGTGGAACAAGTGCAACCCTTGAATCCCGTAAATTGCCAGGTTGCATCAAGATTTTGGGAAATTTGGGAAAATTAGTTAGGGGTATCGGTCTTTTAACCCCGTAAATCCAGGAGAACAGACCCGTAGGAAGCGCCAAGAATCCACGGTAATTTTCCGAACGTCCACCAGTTCGGCCCAGATTAATCATTAGTCTATTTTATAAAAGTTACGTATAGAATAATTAGAGTTGAGTATGTTTCGCGTTTGAATTTCCCGAAATCATTCCGTGGCGCCATCAAACCCCCGGCTTGATGTGCTAAAATCTCCGCCAATCAGAGCCCGCCTCTGTTGGCCGGAATTTGCGCTGCGGTTAGTGCCCGTGACAACGACCCAGGGCAGTTAGTTCCGCGTTGACCGTCCCAAACCACTAGTCGCATGTGAATTTCTGTGTGCCCATACTACGCAACTGCGCAATCTGGATTATTGCGAGATTATCCTGTAGCTGTAAAGATCCAGGATGGTCCGAAAAGGGAAGAAGACCCTCAAAAGCCGAAAAGCCGTGAGTTTCCTGGTATTTTTCCCCTAATTTCGAGCCATTTTTGAATGGCGCTGTGTTCCCCTTCATGGCGGTATCCCTTGCGTGGCCCTCAGTCACGTGTAGTGGTTGATCACCCCCCCTTTAGTCATATTTGTTGGTCCGAATTCGGCATTATCCCTTATCCCGGATATTTATCCACGGGTCCTTCCGATTTTGGATCGGATATTCCACCCAAATCGGGTCGGTTCCGAGTTCTCCCCCTCCCCTTCCGGTTTATCCCAATCATCTTTTGAGATGATTTACGGGTTCATCGAGTTTGTCTATTCGGTAGTGGAATTCCTGCGTCGTTTCCCAGTCGAAATCGGACGATTTTCGACGTGGGCTATTTCCTTCTCCCTCGCTCCTATAGCGGGGAGTATCCCTATTTTCCCTACGTATAAATTGCGTAGAGTTTTTCCCCTCGCGGTAACCCCCTAACGCGCCGACAAGTGGTGACTATCGCTTTCCGTAAGCGTTCTCCCGTTTAAATTTCCCTCCGGATATAACTCAATCTGGAGTGGTTTTCAATGATCCCAAAATTATAATTTTGGTTTCATGGGCTTCGCTAGACCTTTCCGAGCAAATTAGCTTTGAGTTTTTGAAAATTGACTCTACCGATTTTCCGCTACGGCGAGTTTAGTTTTAGCTAATTTTCATTTGCGTCCGCCGTACACTATGCGTGCACTGGTGAGTTCATTTTCTCGCTCTCTCACTCTCACGGAGGTTCGCATACCTTCCCTTCATTTCTCGACATTCTCGAGTATTTCGCGATTAATCGATAATTTTGTTTTATATATTATTGTGTAAGGGATTTGGTGACCTCACCTATGGTCAAGTTAATCGAAGTATTACTGTTGGACTATATAGTAAGCTTGAAAGTATTATTTCCAAGCCAGTATTTGTTATTTAATCAGTTATTGTTATAAACCTTTTTTTTGGTGAGATCAATGCGAAGAGAAAATCATGTAAATTGATAATTTTTACAAATTTCAATAGGGAAACACGTAAGAACAATGTCGACTTCTTTTTTTTGTAGTTTTAACCACTCAATACCCGTCTCCACCTGAAATCCACCCCTCTCTCCACAACCTAGTACACTGAGCGAACCAAGGACCGTTACCTTTTCCCAGAAATCTAGTTTTCTCCCTTTCTGAGTAAATTTTTGAGGTTTTTGGATTAATTAGAATTGATTTTGTAGATTCTTCCGGTTTGGTAATTCCGGCTAAAAATTACCTGGCGCCCACAAATTTTTGCATTTTTGAGTTTAACTAGATGAAGGGGAAGAAGGGCGAAGGTAATAGGCAATTTTGACCCCCATACGAAAATGTCACGTTACAACTTTGAAGTTACAAAATTTTGAAGTGGGTCAATTTTGAAGTTGGAAAATTTTGAAGTGGGTCAACTTTTAAGTTGCAAATTTTTAAGTGGCTCAGCTTCGGAGTCGAGAGAATTTTTAAGCGGGCAAGTAAAAAGTGGGTTTAACTCAAACTTGATTGAAGTTTGAGTTAAATTAAATTGCAAATGCGTTCTTTGCGAAATCATCCTAAGGGTAATGCCACAATGGATGCAACGCTAAACGCATGCAACGCATGAAATAATTATCCAACTGTTTAAATAAATCGAAATCTCACGAAGACTCCCGAAAATTCCCTAATGAAAAATACCGAGTGCGGTACATGGTACCACAGGGGCATCAATTAATCGATTGGCGGCTTTTCAGCTCTACCGCATAGCGCGGACTCTAAAATTCTTATAACAAATCTCCGAAATACGGGCAAAACATCCAAATTAAAGAAAAACAAAGGATATCCAGTAACTATTCCCACACCAATGTGAAAAATAGGAACTCACCAGCGTCAAACTCCACCCTTTCTCGCTGCCTGGCAGCTAGGCGTCAAAAATCCTTCTCAGGAACGTCCTAAGCCTTCTTCTCTGGTTCCTAAAGCCACTTTTTTCTCCACGACGGGAGCAAGGGTGTGTGAATATAACTCCGCCCTTTTTTGTTCAAATAAAACACATAACCTTGGCACTGTGAATATTTCTTTTTGGCTGGGATGGGCCGGATTCACCTGGCTTCACATAATTTTTTTAACGTTTAGGATTCTCATAATATATCCATTTTTCATCTCCTGTGACTATTCGATGCAAAAGACCTTTTCTTTGTTGTCTTTGAAGTAGCATTTCACAAATTGATTTTCGACTTTCCATGTCTCTTTCTTTCAATTCATATGGAACCCAGTTACCAACTTTTTGAACCATTCCCATTGCTTTTACACGCTTTGCAACAGTCGATCGTTCACCATTTAATGCTGCACCCAATTCTGATTGAGTTTGGCAAGAATCCTCTGCCAATAATGCCTCCAATTCAGCATCTTCAAATTTGTTTTGTGGTTTTCCATGTTCTCTGTCCTCGGTGCCAAAATCATTATTTTGAAATCATCGAAAGTATTCCTTGCAAGTTGTATTGGATGGAGCATGCTCACCGTAAATCTCCACAAGCAAACGATGAGTTTCCGCTACACTTTTCTTTGCAATATAATAGTGTAATAACACTTCCCGCAAATGATGTTTACTTGGAACGAAAACCGACATTGTCACGGAGCTAAAAAAACTTATTGCTTACATTTCAACCAAATGGCACGTAGTGCGTTTGACAGCTGATATAAAGTACTATCGAATACAAGTGTTGCCATTTATTAGTGTACGTAAGCAATACTATAAATGACATCTGTTGGGAAAGGGCGGAGTCATATTTACACACCTAATACTAAATTTTCCATACAACAATTTCACGCAGGGTTCGCATAGGGTCGATGGCCGCCAGGGTTGCCAGGTATTCGAGAGCTCTGGTCGCCAACAATACCCTATCCATGTCGCCAAAGTCAGCACCAGTGTACTATCGCCAAAATATCGCCTACTTTTTTGCCGTCATTCAAATAATTTTAACATCACTTATTCCTATATGCATATGTATCTTTTTCAGTTATTACTTAAAATGAATAATGTAGTAGATGTATGTATAATGTAGCCAAATAATTTTAATTGAATAATATATTTGAGCCACGCGTTAGTAATATTCTGAATCCTTCCATCGAGGCATCCTAATGAGAATTTAATTTCTGAAAATCACTTTGTGTAACATTACGCTTAGGGAAGAAACGTGACCGTGTGAACTTTGATCATACCAGAAAAGTACGCCACAATACTTCTAATTTCATGAGAAAAATAATTTATAATGTCAATGATTTATTTAATCAATTTTATTTTCATTTTCAACTGAGTTGTCCACTTGATAGGTATCTATGTATAATATAAATAAATATAGCTAATGGGCATAAAATCCATGTATAAGCAGAAATTTGAATAATTAATTAAAAATAAACAAGACGATAAAACTACTCAGAGTTCTTCTTTTATTCTGTAGAAAAATGATTTTTTTTCGTAGTTGCGAAAATTTAGAAATCGCCAAATCATTGCCAAGTCGCCAACGGTCATTATAAGGCGTCAACAGCGCATTCAATATCGCCCAATTGGCGATAAGTCGCCCAACCTGGCAACTCTGATGGCCGCTTAGTAAATACTGACTGGCATGGTCTCTCGGCGCACGGAGATCAACAGGAGTGTAGCGTGGCACCTGGCGCACCTACTCTCTATACTAATTCCTTACTCTATACCAAGTAGCATCGGTAAACATGATTTCTGCCCGCACTTAAATTCGAATCTCTGTAAACTTGACACATAATCAATAGTTTCGCCCTAATAAGCGGTACTTAGCTTTGAAATAAATCTTGTTCATTACAGTCTCATATCCGTGGCGATTTTCTTCGGATCATGGGGGGTCGAATAAATAATAATACACAAAAATTTTGCAAGATTTTGCAAAAAATAGACGAATTCGTAGTTCTCTTTAAATCAACCTTGATCATTCAAAGAGTAGTTACGGTTGTGATAACTTCATCTGATCTGTCACCCAAAATCCAAATCTAACCCATTCCACCCCTCAAAAATCCCTACTCAGAGTGGCAATATTGCAGTTACATCTGCACCTGCCCCGATCAATCAACAAAAAGGCTAATCCCCAGAATAATAGCGCCGCTCGGTAATTTTGGTGGCCTTAGACACGAAGTAGCTTGAGGGCCGTCTATAATGGCCTTATTTCCGCGAAATCAAACATAATACGGGCGTATCCCGCAATCAGTTCTAATCCCCCTTTAATAATTAATTCTCGTCTTTTCGGCACGACGAATACGCATTATTTTAACAAAAACTGACTAACGCGAAGTAACATGGACTTCACTGGGTCTTTCTCTTCGTATTCACGGCTCTCCTAATGTAGCTATTCGTAGCGTTGTCCCAAGGGATTTCTCCAGAATCCCTTACATAGTTTAGGGACTATTGGGAACAATCATTTATGTTGGGGTTTCCGGTATTATTACCTTCCGTCTACCGTCGCGTTTCCGGTTATTTTATAGGGATAGAAGTTTAGGAAATTTATTTGACTTTTGGCTTTATTTTTCTGGTTTTTTAAGTACTGTGCATTTATTGAGTCCATTATATTTTCAAATTTGTGTCAGTCATTAAATAATTTTTGTATTTCTCTCTCTCTCGCGGTAAATTATGTTTTATTTCTTTTCATTTCTTTAAGTTAATTAACATAGAGATTATTTGATTTTTGCGATATTTCTTTATTGTGAATTTGAGAATATCGTTTCCTGTAAGTTTATAGAAACTACAGACCTCTACATTTCAGCGATAACTTTCATTTTTTCGTATTTTATTGTTGAGAATGAGATCTCAGTAACTCGTTTTCAACCTGAAACTACCCGTCTCTCAACAACCTACCTCCTAAGCAGCGCGAGCAACCTTTCACCTTTCCGTTGGCTCTCTAGTTTTAAATTTTCTACTTTTTGAGTTCTGGTTTTTCGTTGGGCTTCGAAATGATTACCGGTTTGTTATTTCCGTCGAGACAAAGAGCAGCTGGCCCAATCGTCGAGTTTTTTTTTCAGTTTCTGACTTGAAGGGAAAAGGGTGAGTTAACATTAATTTTTGTCCCAGCAAAAATCGGCCACGTTACAATACGAAGATCCAATAGGTTTTATTGGTACTGGATGTCAGATTGACTTCGTACGTTGGGCGCATATCATCTGCTATGGTTTCCCAATAATACTATATTTTTCTAGTAAAACTATTATTTTATGGCAAACAATCCCTTGCGATATTCTGTCCCCAACACGAGTCATGACAACCTTTTAGCAAATCCATGGAGCTCGAATAACAGTAGTTATGAGAATCTGTCGCAATCACAAGATAATTACTCTTGAAATATAAATACTCAAGATAATTGCTTTTTTATAGGTCAATGTAACGTATCGACTAAGGACGAATTTTTAATACCCCTTTCCCAAAGCGCCGAGCGCAACAGCGTATCTATACACGATGATACTACCTCTCCCCTTCTGCCGAATCATATTCATTAGAAAAAAGAAAATCCTGATAAAGTGTTTGAAAAATATGCTTAGAAGGAACTCTAGGTAAGGGTCGGCTTCCGATTTCGATGAAACTTAGGTATTTAACTTCCAAACCCGTATGGAGGAAATTATTGTAATAACCCTGAAAGTTGAATGTGGTAGGTACTTCATTATATCTCTTCGTTTTATGACCCCATGAGTGTTTGTGTGTGTCTATGACCGAAATTTTCGTCAATGATTTCTTTTAAACGATTGATTCGATTAATTTTTTTTCATGCAATCGATGTATTTCCATGTAATTTAGTACTGATTATATTCTGAACAACATTGCCTCAGCGGTGCTCTAGGCTTTGCAATACAACTAGTTAAAAAACGTCGAGATATAACATTTTTTGGGCACATGTGATGATTCTTCTCAGAGAAACGATGGGATTGCTTTCTTGTCGTCATAATGGATGCAGCTTTGTATGACTCAGACGAGAGTAAAATTCCAGTAAAATCGTCTTAGCGGTTTTGCAGTAATTTTTTACAAAGAAGATAATTTTTTGAAATTCAAAACTTTTCACCGATTTTTAATGTTGATAAATTTTTTCCTTATCATGTGTTTGTCATTTCATTTTTTGTTTGTTTTTAACGAGAACACCAAACAAAAAAACAAAAAATTAGAGCCGAAGAAATTTAATCCAAAATATGTCAATAAAATAAGTTATATAGAAAAATCGAATTCTATTGACTTTTTTATAGAATATTTTCTATTGAACATTTCGATAGCTATTGGCTAAAAACTAATAGAAAGTTCCATAGAAATCCAATAGAATTGTCTAGCCAATTCGCTGAGTTTTTGTACGAAGTTTTTTCATACGTGTAAAACTGAAATTACTCTAGTACCGCACAGCAACACTTTCATATATATGATATTATTGTGAAGGCCTTTTTTTAGTTGAAAAAAATATATATATAATGTAGGAGAGAGTGGGGCAAAATGGAAGGGTGGGGCAAAGCGGAACGGTGGTGAATTTTGGTTTCCAGAAACTATAGGACGTTTTTGTTTTGCTTTCGAATAAATGCTTTGTAATTGTGATTTTTTTCCGAATTTTTAATTTTGGGTGTAAAAATCACTAGGAACATCAGGAAACGTGAACAAATGATGTTTTTGAAGAATGTCTGTATATATATATGTAAGTGTGTAGTCATGTGTGTTCTTATGTCCAGAACTGTTCCCATAACTCGCAAATGATTAAGGCTAAGTTGCTGAGACTAAAATCTGTGCTAAATTTCAGCTCGATTGGTTGGGCGGTTCCTGAGATATAGTGATTTCTTTACAGAGTGTCCCATGGGGATGTGTGAAAACTGTTTGATCATTTTTTTTACTGGAAACAGGGAAAAAGAGAAGGAATACAGTTCCTGATAGAGGAGAGTTGTCATTTTTATTTCACCGTATATTCATTATTGAAACATGTAATTTACCCAACAAAAATGGTAGCTTACAAAAATTGTACGTGACAAGTGCGATTAGTAGTGAATGTTTTCGAAATGAGAGCCATCAACACTGGCGCAATAATCCAAACGTTTCCTAAAACCATGGAATACACGTTCTAATGTTTCCTGTGGAATACCGTAAACAGTCTTTTTAATGTTGTTTATCAAATTTTCGATTGTTTTTGGCTTGCTTGCGTAACAAGAATCTTTTATGTAACCCCACAGGAAATAATCACACTGATTCAAATCTGGTGAATAGGGCCAATCTATTCCCCCTCCACAAAATTTTGGATATCCCAAACCAAGAACTCGACCGCGATAAACTGTATTAAGAATTTCAAAAACTTCGTAAGTACGGTGGGGAGCTGCTCCATCCTGCATAAAATAAAACCCATTGACAAGCCCTCTTTTTCTCGCATGAGGGCAAGATTTTGTTTCTAACATTCTTTTGTACTCATTCCCGGTAACGGTAGATTCGAAAAAATATAGATAGATACCCTTCATGGAGAGAGCAGCCCAAACAGTGAATTTCTGTGGATGAGCAGATTTCGTAACCAAAAAATTAGGTTTTTCAGATCCCCAAAATCTCAAATTATTTTTGTTTACGTAGTTGTCTAGCCAAAAGTGGGCCTTGTCAGAAAAAACAATTGCTGTTTCATGCAGCTCGCCATTTTCGAACATTTGTGTCATTCTTTCACAAAATTCCTTTCGTCTCAGAATCGCCTCCTCTATCAAACGCTGACACATCAATATTTCATATGGATGAAGTTTCAAAAAAACGCGGAGGATGCGATGCAGCGTTGATTTGGTCAATTTTAAATCTTGACTGGCTCTCCGAATGGACGAGTTGGGATTTGCCTTGAAATACTGTTCAACTTCATCGACCTTGTCCTCTGTTGCAGCAGAGAATGAGGGAGTACCTGGAAGAGTAGCTCTACGATCATCCAAAGTGCCGTATTTCTCGAAATTTTCAATTATTCTAGAAAAAGAATATTATCATGACTAGAAACCAACGGGATTTCTACGAAAATCTGTAATGTGTTTTGTTGTGTCACACAATCAACATAAAAAAAAATTTATTCTAACCTCCTCAAAGTGGTTTCGCTAGCAACTCGTTTGGATCCAAATTTAGTACGAAACCCTCTAAAAGCTTCACAGTATTTTTTCCCTCTCGAATAGAAGCACTCGATGAAATATCTTTTTTCTTAAATTGTCAAATCACTCATTACTGCTAACAAACTAAGACTCCTGCCACAGTTGGAATAAAACTGACTGGCCCCTAGTAAACGTAACACAAACGTAGAGAGTCAAGGTTATTTTGGATGAGTCGGTAGATGAGTTTAGTTTTCACACATTCTTATGGGACACCCTGTAAAATGGTTCTTTGTCGATATCTCATGAACCATTCAACGGATTCAGTTTTTTTTCAAAATACCCGTCGTGATCATACCTAGCTACCAAAAAAATACTCTCCCACCTCAAGCAATGTAGTTCTATTCTCGTTTTTCCATTTTTGCTTCCAAATGGAAGCATTGTAATGTGTCACTGTTGTCCCTGCCTTAACCTGATGTATGATTTTTTACAAAGAAGTGTTCAAAATTATTATAATAACCTTTTGCATCGCCCTTGAAATTCTCCACAAAAAATGTCTCCATCAAAATGCTCTTATGTCTGTTAAATTACAAGATAACGAAAACTACACACTGAAATGATGTCGCGGACTTGACCCGGAATTATCATTTTTGAGTTCACATTAGTTGAAAAAAAAAGTTGTCCAAATTTTGCTCTATATTCGTTTTTTCCTGCCGTTCCATTTTGCCCCACCTTCCTCTATATATTTCTGACATTATGCTAGGTATATTAGACATTAGATTATTAGACATTATATGAGATATCCTTATATTTGGAAAACAACATGGAGGATTTTTTCCCCCTAGAAATCTAAACCATTCTCCTGTTCGGCAGTTGTTTCCGTTCAATTTACAGTGAAAACAATTTCCTTTCTCATTTCCGTGAATATATCACAGATTTTTAAATAGCGATTACTAACTATCAGTAGGACTGGGTACTGACTAGAATAACCGTGATCATCAATGATCTTTATCGTTGAAATTTGGCAATAAATTCCTAAAAATTAGAGATGCCTCCCTGGGATGGCCATCAATTATTGAATTCTTCAATATTAAGATCATTTGAATTTTGTATTGATTAAGGTTTACATATAATCATAAAAATTGAAAACAAGCAGGGGTTCGAGCCTATCCGGCAGAAGGCATGCGACCGTTACTTTTTGTCGTATTAATCTTTCTCTTTCTTTTATTTCTACCAATTCCATTGGTAGAAATGGAATTGGTAGTAGCTTCCGAATGGATCCATATCAATTTTCTACTCCTATAAGACAGGCATACATGCACAACCACATTTATTCTGTTTTTATGAAACCATCACTGCTTTTCCTTTATTTACACTGCGTAATCGCTCACAGGCATTGGTTCATTGTGGTATTTTAATCATCCCTACCCTAATTTTCGAACTTCATTCATAAATAACTCATTATTTGAAGGTCGAAAATTGTCGAAATAAAATTCTATCTAAAAAAAAGGAGAAACCTTACGATACTTACCATTTTCTACAAACGAAAACATTAATCCCGCTCAGATTGAATATCCACAATGCCACACGAAAATACTGCCTGATGATTGAAAACCTATACTTTTTCACGGAAATTTCGAACTGTTTCAACAAATATAATACGCTCTATCCTTGTGACGAGCACCCATATGCTGTAGAATGTTTACAGGAAAATATTAAATTTTTTGATGGAATCATTTATTACAAAAAGTTGAATATCTCCGAAACCACTTGATGGATCGCGCCCATCCGAAAGACGAACCTTCAATATTATGAGAGCTATGATCGTACCACACTTTCAATTTCAGCTTGCTATCTTCGTTTTTACTCACGGTATCGTGCGTAGAAGAATAATAAGAAAAACAAGTCGGAATTTGGAACAACATAGTTGATCCTCAGTACATCTAACCTGAGAACCTTATGACCGCAGGAAAATTCAACCCGTGAAACGTATGAAATCCAATACATTTGATCCTCAAAAAGTGAAAAATGAAAGGTTTCATAAAAATGAAAAATGGCGATTATTACCACAGGGACCCTACTTATGTAGCAATATTATGATTTGATTCGATAGACATTATCACAAGGAATATTTTGGCGTCAAAAAAATTCAACTCGGTCAAGTAGTTTTTGAGATAGGGTGAATCGTCCAGTGTTCCAACGAATAAGGTCACAGTTATTTTTGGCGTAGATTTAAAAATATAACCAAGTCGAAAATTGATTCAAAAATAATTATAGCTC
This sequence comes from Diachasma alloeum, assembly GCF_001412515.2. NCBI lineage: Eukaryota > Metazoa > Arthropoda > Insecta > Hymenoptera > Braconidae > Diachasma > Diachasma alloeum. The sequence goes on along the minus strand of NW_021680456.1, from coordinate 322,009 downwards.
CCCTGTACATCTCCATAAATAATATAAAGAAATATTATCGATATTAATTGACGATACAATTAATGATATGAATACAAACAGCTGAAAATGTGTGAAAACCCAGTAATCGAAATGCGTATTCTGTAATGGGAATATGCTATTGGCGGCGTGTCATCGAAAACTGTTTTTTCCGCTGGTAATAAGGTAACTTGGACATTTTCAATCGTCACAATATCATTTGGAAATGTCATAATTTTATTTTTCATTTATAATGCGAGGCATCTCTACCTTCTACTAATTTATTTTATAGAAAAAGTACCAATTAGTTCGATTACTGGTCTGGTTCGAACACTGGTTGGTTCACCCTATTGAGGAAAAAAGATTTTTGAGAAATTGCTGTATCTCAAAAACTACTGGACCGATTGAGCTGAAGTTTAGCTCAGAGATGCTCCAAAGTAGTATCAAATATATGACAAAATTTCTGATTTTTAGCTGCAAGTTTAGTCCTTTTGCTTCCGAATGGAAGCATTGTATTTGCCGGATTTTGACATTCTCTAATTTTGTCTGGAAATGATGTAGAATGGTATGAAACGTAAGGAATAGTACATTAGAGTACAAGGGCACAAATTTCGTTTTCAACGAATGTGTAGTTTACAGGCCGAGCCAAAGGCGAGGTCTGTACACACATTCTTTGAAAACGAAATTTATTACCGAGTGCTCTATAATATTTTATGTCAAGTCGTGCAGAAGTCGAGTTTTGAGCAGGCTGCGCGAAGCGCAGCGTGCGATAAACTCGACTTATTGCACGGCGCGACATAAATGATGTTTTTAGAAAATGTCTGTATGTCCGTGTCCGAGAATTCGGTTTTTGGGTGCTTACTTTTTAGAAAATATAACATTAATACGGTGAAATGTATTGATATAAATTTGAAATTTTGTCCAATAATAGATATTATTTTGCTCAACATTGACCTACAATTTCAGCTCGATCGATCCAGTAGTTCCGCAGATATTCTACTTTTTGTATAAAACTATTTTGGTCAATATCTCCAAAACTATTAGACCGATTTGATTTTTTTTTAAATATTCGTCTCAATATCTTCTATTTATTTATTATTTATTTTTGGATTTTATTTGAATCAAACGTCAATTTTTCCCGCGAGGCTAGTATCTTGAGGTTCCTGCTGGCTGGCCCCCGTGAGTTGAAGTTAGAATGGGGTGTTGCATTACCCTTGGATAGGGGTGCTAACTTTTTGAATGGAAAAATCGCGACTCTCTCTCGTAAGATCAAAGAAAGCACTCTATGTATACCGACTCTTTACATTTTTATTCGAAATTCTACGATGAAGGCGTGTAGAGGTGGCGAAATTTCTTAAAATTTCGTTACAATCTCAACAACAACTGCATCGATTTAAAATTTTTTTTTTCAAAATACTCGTCTCGATGCTCGCTATCTGGATCAATCATATCATATATACCGATTCATACAAAGTTTGGAGATATTGGCGTTTTTCCGTTTTTTCATTATAAATCTTGTGCGCACGATAACTTACGAAAAAGTGGAGATAGCGACTTGAATTTTGATATGCTTCTAGCTTTTATTATATAAAAGGTTCTTGTTTTGGATGGGTACAATCGGCCAAGCGGTTCTGGAGATATTCAAGTTTTTGTATAAATTTATTTCTTCAAATATCTCATGAACTACTCAACGGATTTCAATTTTTTTTTCAAAATACTCGCTTCGGCGGCCACTATCTGGATCAATCAAAATATGTATACCCGTTCATACAAAGTTTCCGGGATATTCCCCTTTTTCTTTTTTTTTCTTTTTTCATTCTTGTGCGCACGATGACTTGAGACAAAAAGAAGATATCAAGTTGAGATTTGGTATGATTATATCTCTTATAATATTACAGGTTCATATTTTGAATGGGCGCAATCGGCCCAGTGGTTTGGAAGATATTAATTTTTTTGTATAAATCCGTGTTATCAAAAGGTTAAATATAAATTTTTTTTTTTTTTAATGATTTTATGCGTGGTAGAAAACATTGATGGTTTCTCATTCGATTTTCTTCTCGTCTTTTATAAAGAAAATGAATTGTTTGAAGACACTTTCTAAAGTTTCCCAGGATATCTAAAATCTTTGACAAAATTTAAAAAAAGTTATATCAGGAACTATTGGACCGATCGGAATAAAACAATGCGCCAGAGTCATACATACAGACATGACCCTAAAGACATCATTTTTCCACGTTTCATAACATTCGATTACTCGTTGTGGAGGTACATGCGATCGGGCCTCCAGGAGTCGGCCTAACTCCCGGCCCACGGATCCACGCCAACACCACTTCTCTCGTCCGAAGTGATGGATCCCTGAGAACATGGAATTAAAATATCCCACGTCCTCAAAGTAATCCGAACATTCTGTTTGGGACGCTGAAGCGTCCCATTCTCTCCCTGTTTCGGATCTTGTCCTCACAACGGACCCCCATAATCCATAATGGATTAATGCCACTTTCGAGCGTCGTCGAGGACCGGACGATTTCGATCCGCTCGAGTCCTGTACCTGTCACCGACTGTCTCGAAATCTACTAGGGCCTTCTCCCCCTAGTCTGAACATCTCAGCGGCGGTGGGTCATCCGTTACCTCACCATCACCAATCAGATCGACGGCAATCGAGGGGGGGCTAGTCCTCTCACCTAGTCGTTGGTCCCTGGTCTAAGTCGATAGCGCCTCTAGAATCGCCCAGTTGGAACGCCAGTACGTTGGCCCATTTTCCTCAAACACAGCTGGGCGAGTTTCTGGATATGGCGACGGTGTATCGACAGCCTCTCTATAATGTTCTGAACCATGGTTTCACCCAAACCACGCCTCTTGGCATTATTTGATTAGTCTATTCACCTCACGCGCAGTTCACTTAAACCACCGTTCGATGTCACTCTCACCTCTCGCTCAGCTTCTTCAGCTAGCGTTAGATGTCGCTCTCTACTCTTTCCCTCACTCTAACCATTCTTGCCGCCTGGTTTTTTCGCGTTGGTAAAGCAGTTTATCGTAACGAGAAAATCTTGTTACAATTTATAAAAATTTTCCGAAAAATTGACACCAATTTTCGGACATACATACACACATTTTATAAAAATATCATTTCTTGACGTTTCATGACATTTTACATCATTTCCAGGCAAAATTACGAGATCGCAAAAATCATCGATCACAAGGCTTCCATTCGGAAGCAAAAAGTAAAATAATGAATCAGATAATTGATAATATGGAATTGTCAACTGTGTATTGAGTAAATAATGCTAAATTTCATAAAAAGGATTTTCGATCTGCCGAATAATTGGCAATCTTCCTCATTTAATTGATTGATAAAATAATTCGGAATTTTAATTTTGAATTGATGATTAATGTACTAATTAGAAATTGTAGCGCAAAATAAACTAACTAGTTAAAAATTTAACGGTAAGCCTAATTTATGATTACGGCTCTCTGATGGGTCCTTGAAAGTCACAAGGAACATTATAGGTAGGTCCCCCCCCCCCGATTTCAATGAACTTTATATATGTTGTAGAGGACTCAAAATAAGTGACATGTATTTTTTTTTATCTGTCCTGTGACGGCACTAACCCACGTGAACCTCAAAACTTAAAATATAAACCGTAGACTTATCCATAACTCGATGCGAAACTCAAAACAGCCGGAGTGTTGTCACCTTCGGCCTCTGCTCCTCGATGTCCCCACGAAAATCCTCGAAAACCGAATAAACGAAATAAACGGGAAAACGAGAAAAATGTTGTCGGGCGCCAGCTGACTTTTGTTCCAGCGGTGTCAACGAACCGCATTAAAAAGAACCATACGAAAACTTAGCCATAATTGGGGAGATCAAGGGAGAGGTTGCGGAATTAGCTCGACTAGCTCGGAGGTATTCGGAGAGCGGGGTAGGATCGGTCGCTCGGTCTTAGGAAGGATGTCGCGAATTTACCAAAAGATACAGAAAAATCAAAAGGAAGAATCAGAAAGTTAATTAAATAGGGGATGAGAGAATCACTTTTAAATTTACTCCGTGATTTATTCAATTTCTGAATAATACTTCAACTCCAATAGAATTTCTATTCTTCATAAATAAAATAAATTAATTTCAATTAAATTTAACAAAATTAAATTCGATTAAATTCCCGAGAGTGAGAGTACGTGAATTGACCTTGAGAGAGAGGTTATCGCGAAGGGAATGGGGGGTCCGAAGAGTCCAGGCCAACGATCTCTCCGCATCGTCCAGAAACTGGAGTGCTGGAGGATCCGAAGGCTATATCAATTCCGATGCGATGATCTCGGCGAATCTCCTCAGAATAATAAATGACGATTAATGGGCGAGGGACTCAAGTATGCAAATGTCACTTAAGAGTACCATTTTGCCCCATATTCGAGTCCGTCCTCCATCAAGGGCGTCGTAGCGTCACAGGGAAATTCCTGGGGCTCGCGCGCTTCAATGTCGTGATTTTCGGGGTCTCGTCTTCCAAGAAATCTTAAATTAATCCATTGAAACCTTGGGGGAACTTTACTGAGCTAGAAGAGCACTCATTTGAGGCTTCAATTCGCTCTGGAAAGAGGAAAAACCGCCATGTGCACGACAGCGTCACCCACGGCACGTGAGGCGCATGTGTGCACTTGTGGGCCTGTTTTATCCACTTTTTCCCACTAAAAATTGGCACTGGACATTCCCCATGCGTTCTCGAGAGTCCTAGTGAACTAATTATGCACTCAGAAGGTGCATTAATTGTTCACAAAACCTCCTGGTGAGTGGAGAGGGCACAATGGTGCCATGGCAGGGCATGGGCCATGTGCGGCCTTTTATTGGGTCTCACTGTCCATTTTCACTATCTCTTGGGTTTCACTGGGGTTTTATCACTCGGGAGAGATCTGGAGAGCTGAACGAGGGTTTTATGCACTCAGAGGTGCATTTATCCACCCGCTCGGAGGAGTTTTGGAGGTTGGGAATGCATCTCGGCATCACTCTCGTGAACGCCGGTGCACTTTTCCCGGAGGTCATCACTGGGCACACTGGGAATAAATGCACTTCTCTCCTCGGGAGAGAGAATGCACTTCACCCCTGAGTGAGTGCACTTTTCGCTGCTGTCACTCTCCCGGGAGTCATCCTGGAGTCACCGTGAACAAATCTAAAGAGAGAATAGCCCATGGCGATCCATGCAGACGAGTGGGCTATGTTCATCCACATGGCCTTCCAGCTGCACTGGTGATTCCAACGACTCCACGAAATGCCTTAGCCAGGGAGCGTGAGTATTTCACCTCAACCTCTGTGATCAGCAGCCGCACTCAACGAGATCAGCGAGATCTCACCGGGAAGCTCGGTGTATCGGCTCTGAACCGCGGTGGATCGTCGTCCCTCTGAGGATTCGCGAGAGTTCAAAATACAAAAACATAACTAGGAAAATACAATTACTGTAAATTTTCCCTCAACCATAAAACCGAAAATTTATCCCCTAAAATCCGAAGTAAACCAGAAAGATAACTGAAACTAAAAGAGAACAAAAACTTTAATATTACTTGAACCGGAGATTTTACTTTTTACTCGTTTTTAATGTGTATCGACACGTGAATTTGATTATTTATAGAAATCGAACGTTGTTTTCCCCGCGAGGCCCTTCCTGATGTTCTTGGAGACCGGTTTCTACGAGCTGGAGCTAAAAGGGGTGTTGCATCGCCCTTCGGTAGGGGTGCTAACTTTGGGGTTAAGGAAATTGCGACTCTCTCTCCGAAAAGATCAAAATAAGTTCACACTTACCTACTCACTCTTACGATTTACTTAATTCTACGACGAAGTTGTGTACAGGTGGCGGAATTCTCGAAAATTCCGTCACAGTCCATACGCGGGTTTAGGGGGTGAAACTCCGCTCTGAAGGTGATCACCTCTGAGGATTTTTTTTCAATTGCGCCTATAAGGAGAATGTTTACTCAAATATTTTGAAATATAACAGGAAGCTAATGGAAAATGATGAAAATAGAAATTGGAATCATCCCCGAGGTACGAAATTGGGGGGGTAAACTACCCCCTTGAAGAGTCATTTTTTTATTAAAATAAACTATTATTCCAAATTTCATGAAACCGATTTCATTAGACTCTGCATGAAACAAGTGGGAAATTGCTTTTTTATTCCATATAGTATAGTTATTTTTGCTAATAAAGTAGCAATATGCTTCCAAATTGTTATTTTGCACATTCTCCTCTTCTATTATATATATAATTAGTGGTTTATTTTATTTTCTCAAATTGAATGAGTTCCTTTTTGACTAATTGTGTCCGATTTTCAATTATTTTGTCTGCAGAACACATTTGCATTTGACAGTATCATTCAAATATTAATTACAGCGTGCAGTACAGAAAGTTTCTCCAATGATATCCTTCGTTCAAATACCCAGGAATTCAATTTGATTACATACATTGTCGTAAATGATGAAGTTGATGAACAATACGTTCAGCAGTTGAGATTGAATATTTTTAGAACTAAGCAACTTTGGCAAAAAGAATTGAGATTCTTGCCAGATCTGGTAATTTTGAATGCATTAATGACAGTAGCAGAATTATGTCCCACAATTTTTAAACAAAATCCAAGTTATTCAATGACAGTGGAGTGTTCATTATGTGGTGATAGAGGAATTGATGAGATTATAATAGAACCCAGTTTCGAAGAAATATGTCATAATGGTCATCTTTATTGCCAACATTTTCCAGAAATATTAGATACGACCATACATGAAATTTTCAATAGAGTTAATATTGGATGTACACAATGTATCACGAAAAGTGTACACTTTCATGACCATCTTTTAATCAATTTTCCATCGGATCATAACTTTCAAGTTCTAATACGTGACTTCACGAAAACATTGAACGTGAACAAAATTCTAGCCGGAATTGTACATTTTCATGACCCATAAAGCATTAACGAAAATAGCTTCGAACATTATACAACATGCATTGTAATAGGAGAGAAATGGATCATTGCAGATGATTCATCTCCTCAGAGAATTGTCAAACTATCGTCATCCCATCAAATAAATGCTCATTTATGCATATACGTAAAATGAAGAGTCACGGCACAGCCGAATTTTTGTACAGCTGATATACATAATAGAGGTAATACTTCTGAAGAAATGCATTATGAGATATATAGATCGTGGGTTCTATGACAATGAACTGACTGAATTAGAATACCATGTCTATTTGGAAGAACAAAAAAGTATCCGTTAAAAAAATTAATATTTAATCATCAATCGTAAATGGATTAGAATGATTGAAATGAAAGAAGTAAGAATTGGTAATGACTTTGTTTCAAAATCTACTCGAGATTTGATGAGTTGGGTGGTCGGGAGGAGAGGTGATTTTGGGTTGGGTGCACAAATAATAAAAGAGGTGAATTCGGATGATTTGCCGTTTAATTCGCACAAAGATCTCACTTGAAACGTTAGTTTACAACAGCGAATAAATAGATGTATTTCCCGAGTGGACTGTATTGACACAAAACAAATAGATACTATTGCGATAACGTTCCGATAATTGTCCCCATAATTGTCCCGATAACTGTCACGTAACGGTCCGAGAAGAGGTTCGATGGTGTACTGACGATTGCGACACGGACGACTGCCTCGTCCGTGTCCGATGATTGCCGATAATTATCGATAATTGCCGAGGGGGATGAATGACCAATTTGACAGTATTTTGGCCAAATTTTAAACATCCCGCCCGCCCTGCGTCACCCCTCGGTGACGATGTATAGAAGATGAGATTCACTGTTGACCTTCCAGTAGGTCGTCGTTGACTGGCAATGGTACCAATCGATGAATTGCCCATTGAAGTTCCTGGTTGCCTTTCTTCAGTTTGACGACTCTCGTCAGGTTGTCCTGTCCCGGTTGAATTTCGATGACTCGAGCTAGGGGCCATTTTGCTGGTGGCTCCCGCTCGGCCACGATGAGGATCAACGAACCGATTTTGATCTCGTTCGTTGGCTGTTTCCATCTGTAGATTTGCTGATATCGAGGAATGCACTCTCGTGCCCAATGTTCCCAGAAATTTAAAAATTTCTGGGAGATGATTTGCCACCTGTTGAGTCTCGTTGTGTTGATTTGCTGTAGTGATGGTTCCGAAATTGTTGTGAGAGCTTCTCCGATGATGAAATGTCATGGTGTCAAGGCCGATGTGTCTTGTGGGTCATTGGTTAGTGGGCAGAATGGCCTTGAGTTGAGTAAGAAGAGTTGTAAATTCTTCGTACGTCAAGGTCGAAGGTTCGATGATTCGTCTGAGATGATATTTTGTTGATTTTACCGCAGCTTCCCATTTGCCGCCCATGTGTGGCGAGTAGGGAGGGTTGAATTTCCAAGTAGTTCCGTCTGATGCTAGCTGATCCCTGATGATAGCCGATTCGCTTGATAACTGGTCGAAGAGTTTCTTTAGTTCTTTCTCTGCCTCAATGAAGTTGATCCCCCTGTCACTTGTGAGGGTTGCACAAATTCCCCTTCTTGAAGTGAAGCGCCTGTATACTGCGATGAACCCCTCCGCTGTTAGATCCGTTACCAGTTCCAGATGAAGAGCCAATGTTGCGAAACAGACAAACAGACAGATGTACGCCTTATACATTGTCTTGCTTGCTCCTGATGGTCTCCATCTCAGAATGTTGATTGGGCCTGCAAAGTCTACTCCTGAGTGAAGAAACACTCTTGATGGTGTCACTCGTCGTGCCGGCAGCTGTCCCATCAGCTGTCGAGCTCTCAATCCCCTATGACGTGCCCAAGTCACGCACTTGATTATGTGTGAGCGTACTGGAGCTCGCCCACCGATGATCTAATATCTCTGCCGAATATGTGCCAATGTGAGTTGAGTTCCCCCATGGAAACTCCGTTGATGAGCATCTGCGATGATGAGCGATGAGAGTGGTGAATGACAAGGGAGAATTATTGGATTTTTCTCCTGCGGATATAACGTTGATGTTCGTAGACGTCCGCCGATGGGCATGGCGTCGTTTTCCAAATATGGCGTCAGCGTTGCCATACGATGATTTGCTGCCAGTGAGTTTCCCGTTTTCAGTTGATTAATTTCCGCCTCGAAGTATAGCTGTTGAGTGTGCCTCACCCAATGCAGCCTCGCATCTTCGAGTTCTTGTGGTTCCAGTTGTGGAGAATCCGGTAGTTGCTGCCCTAGGAAGCGCTTAGCGGCACGATTTACCCAGGCTGTAATCCGCAAAAGCTTTATTAGTGATGAGTATCTGATGATCAGTGCATCTCTCTCAGCGATTTGCACTGGATGTGAGCTAATAATAGGCGGTCTTGCTTGTTTAGCCGCCTCTGATGATACTTCCGTCGTTGATGCTAAGTCCATAGATGATGCTAGCCAATTGTCTGGTGACAGCACAAGCCATCGTGGTCCNTCTCTCAGCGATTTGCACTGGATGTGAGCTAATAATAGGCGGTCTTGCTTGTTTAGCCGCCTCTGATGATACTTCCGTCGTTGATGCTAAGTCCATAGATGATGCTAGCCAATTGTCTGGTGACAGCACAAGCCATCGTGGTCCGTCCACCATAGATGGTGCTCCGCCAGTTGTTTTGGTGATAGACCCCTTGATGCGCAGTCCGCTGGATTCTCCTTTCCGTTGATATGTCTCCATGTTGCAGAAGGCAGAGTATTCCGTATTTTAAGAACTCTGTTCTGCATGAAATCGTTCCATCGAGATGCTTCCCCGTTGATCCATGTGATAGCTACCGATGAGTCGCTCCATAAGTGGATCTCGATGTTGTCCAGGTCCAGTATACGTTTGACGTAAGCCACGAGATCAGTGACCATAACCGCTGCCATCAATTCCAGTCGTGGTATGGTTTGTTTCTTGAGTGGCGCCACTTTAGTCTTGGCACAAACTAGAGTAACAGTCGTTCCCATTGTCTTTGATGATGTTCGAAGATAAACCGATGCATCCATCGCCAAGTTTGATGCGACCGGAAATCCGTGAAGTTGAATTTCCGTTGTGTTGGGCGTGAGATGAAGCCACCGTGGTATTGTGAGGCTGCTCAAATGTTGAAGCTGCTCTCTGAATGTTTTCCAGCGACCCTTGTAGTCCTCTGGAAGTGGATCGTCCCAGTTAAGTTTGAGCAGCCATAATTCCTGAATGAGTATCTTTGCCGTGACGATGACCGGCGCGATGAGTCCCAGTGGATCGTAGATTTGCGCAATTTCGGACAAAATTACGCGCTTGGTGATGGTGTCCCCGTTGAAGTTCTTTGCCTTGTAGTGAAAAGTGTCAGAATTGGGTTGCCAGCAAAGTCCCAACACTTTCACTGTTGATTCCTCGAATGCGATGATTGGAACTGATCCTGATGATAGTCCGAGTCGTTGCAGTACTTTTGGTACATTACAGCACCACTTCTGCAATGGCATGCCGCCCGCCATGCAGAGATCGATGAGTTGCTTGATGATTTCCTCCAGTTGACGTTCTGTTTCTGCACCTCCGTATATGTCATCAACATGGCCAACTGCTTCAGCATCCGTAGAGCAAGCCAAGGTGCGTAGCTGCTACCGTAAGTGACTGTCATCAGTTGGTATTCGATGAGTTGAACGTCGTTGTCTTTCCAAAAGATTCGTTGCTAGTCCCAGTCGTCTTGATGAACACGGATTTGGCGAAACATTTTCACAATATCCGTTCCAAATACCAAACGATGTCGACGCAGCCAGATGAGTACGTCAGAGCTGTCAATTTGTAGTTTCGATCCTGGATAAAGTATGTCATTCAATGACACTCCTGATTAGCTTCGATGAGATGCGTCAAACACCACTCTCAATTTTGCGGTGGTGCTGTCTGGCCTCAGTACTCCGTGATGAGGCAGATAGTATGTCTGCCTTTGCTCCGGTGCCGGTGGTGCTCGCTGCATGTGGTCCAAGGCCTCATACGCCTCCATGAATTTCTTGTAAAGAGTATGAGCGTCTGGATCTGCTGATGATCACCTGATGATTTTCTCTAGCCTGATCCTAGCCGTCGATGCTGTATCTCCCAGTGCGGCTGGTGATGATTTGAATGGAAGGCGCACTATATAACGCCCTGTTGAATCTCTCTGATAAGTTTCGATGAAATACTGCTCGCATTCTGCTTCAGCTTTGCTTAAAACTAATGATGATGATGTATCCGGTAATTTCTCCTTGACCCAAATTTCTTCAGGAGTTCTAGTAATTGTTGATTAGCCGTTTGCGTCGTTACCTCTAAAGATGATTTTTCTGACCAGTTCATGCAGCAAACTGGTCCCGATAGAACCGAGCCAAATGTGGTTTGCTGAGCCATGAGTTTCGTTTCTTTAAACCTGATGATTTTCTCCCCGATGATTCTTCCATAAGTATCAGCTCCGATGATTATGTCAATTGCTCCAGGTCTTGAGAATTGAGGATCTGCCAGTTGAAGTTCCCGTAGTTGAAGAGGAATCGTTGATTCGCAAGCAAATGGCGGTAATTTCGCCGTCAGTGTGCTCAGGATGTGGGCCTCTACGATGATTCGCACAGCGGGATTGTGTCTTGGTTGTAAGGCGAGTTTCACGACACCACGTGTGCTCCCTGATGATGTTTCTCCGATGCCGATGATGACCAATGATGATGACCTTCTTTCCAAGTGTAGTTGATTTACCAAGCGCTCTAAAACTAGTGATATTTCAGAGCCCTGATCGATGAGGATCCTAGCTGGCGTTGATTGTCCATGATGATTGAGTGCGTTGACCCTTGCCGTTGCCAGGACTACCAGATGAATTGCTGTCTGGTGAGTTCCCTGTATCTCCAGTACATTGCTGGAGTTCATCGAGTTAGCCTGGTGTGGCTCTGATTGTACTTGATGCCCTTGATGATTGTCCTGGTATTTCTGTGATTGTCATTGATCTCCAACGTGCGATGTATCCATATGGCGAGAATGTCCGACGTGGTATTTTCCTGATTATCGATCATCTCCAAGATGGTGTTCCTCTGATTGTCGATGATCTTCCAGCTGATGGTTAGAGGTCGTTGATCGAAGTAGTGAGGCTGTGTTTTGGGGTGATGATGGACCCGATGATTTATTGACAGGATTCGTCGCGATGATTGACTGCTGTATGATGATATTCCTGATGTCTCCTGCCAATACACACAACGGTTAAGCTCAATTCAACTTGTTGTAATAATAAATTGATACTTAACCGCTTGTGCTTTCTGGTGTGATTGATTCACCCGGCGCTATTGTTTGCTGACCTTTTGTCAACTCAGGATTGTGGATCAATGTGTGATGCAGTCCATTGCACGGTCTGCATCTGTGGTGTGATTTACATTTGTGTGCTCGATGAGGTCCGAAACAGTTGACGCACAGATCGTTGTCGAAGAGGCTCTGTTTCCCTTCATGGGGCCTCAAGCCCCAGAACGTGGGACATTCGGCTCCTAACCAGTGAGGTCCCTTGCAGAGCTTGCACTCATTGATGCTTGCCTCCGCATGTGACACCGATGATTTTTCCTTCTGTCTCTTGGAAGGAGAAGCCTGATGAACCCTGGCCGTTGACTTCGTCTTCAAATTTCCCTGAGTTGAGTGTCCCCGATCCTCGTATCTTTCCACATTTTCCAAAGCCCTTGCCCTTGCCCTTGCTTTAAGGAATTCTATGAAGTCCTTAAGCACCGGTGGTTGTGTTGAGTCTCCCAGATGAACCTCCCAGGTTTCTCGCATCTTTGGATCGATGACCCTCCTGATGAGGTGCGAGATGATGATGTCCCAGTGTTCCGTTGGGGTCCCGAGATTCTTCATGGCCGTTAATGCCCCCGTAACGGTGTCAATGATGAGGAGAAGTCCCGACGCTGACTTCTCCTTCAGCTTCTTCAGGTTGAGGACTCGATTTAGATGGGCTGCCATGATGAGTCTCGGATTCTCGTATCGAGCGACCAACTTGTCCCAAGCAGCCTTGTAATTTGATGCCTCTTCCCCGATGTTAGATACTAGATCTGCTGCTGGACCCTTGAGTGCCTTCATCAGCCTCATCATCTTCTCCATATCGTCCAGGGGCTTGTTGTGGACGAGGGAGACGAAGGCATCGTGGAATTTCTGCCAGTCCGAATATATCCCGTTGAAATCTAGTACATTTAGCCTTTCCAGATTGGTGAACGCGGATTTTTCGCTGGATGCGTTGCCCTCGGGTTTTTCCTTGATGCTTTCCTTGATGCGGCCCAGATCTTTCATGGCTATCTTGTAGCTCTGAAGGGCTTCTTCGAAGATGTCCTCTACAAAATACGGGTGATCAATCACATCTTCCGTGGCTTCGTCCATCAGGTTCTCGTGGTACTGCGAGAAATTGTTCCACTGCTGTTCGACGATCCGATAATGTGCCTCGATATCCTCTTTTTCTAATTTTTCGATATCTTCTTCGCTGATGTCCCCGATAATGTCCTGAAGACCCCTCAACCTGCTGAATTGAATTTTCACCTTTAACTCAAACTTTAATAGCCATGGACTGATAATTCTCTTGAGTGGTTCGACTTTTCCCGAAATTCCTGGAGTTTCTGTATCCTTGTTGTCAGTCGGTTTTCCATTGTCTTTCATTTTGGCCTTCTCCACCTGTTCAGCCCAGGTTTCGTCCTTCTTCTCTCCGATCTCACTCATAATGATTTAGTGAATTAATTCAGAGGATAATTGTCTATAAATTGTGATAATTACCGATGAATTTCGGATGTTGCGGTGATAACCGGCCGATGGGTTATCGACTGACGATGATGATTGTCGATGGGTTACCGACCGCTCTTCCAATGATTGTCGTTAAGTTACCGACGAGCGATGATGAGTGCCGATCAGTTACCACCTGACGTGGCGCTGAGTATCGTTGATGATGCTCTCACTACGCTGTCCTTGCGTGTTGCACTGATGTTTTTTTTTCGTCCAGAGTCCATTGCACCCACTCACTGCACTTTTCCGCACTAATTCACTCCTGATCCGGCTCGAAGGACTAATGTTCAAAATCTACTCGAGATTCGATGAGTTGGGTGGTCGGGAGGAGAGGTGATTTTGGGTTAGGTGCACAAATATTACAGGGTGTCCCAGGTCAACGAGTTTTCCTTTGACAGGGGGGTAGGGGATGGAATTTGAAACAGAAAGTTCCTTTGCCATTTTTCAATCAAATGAATAAATTATGAGTTATGAACAATTTAAGTTGACCAATCACGAGCGCGCTACAGCGGTAAGTCAGGGACGGCGTCGGGCGCACATGTGTATGTGCCCGAAATTGAATTTCATTATGAAACGTTATTTTTTTTTTATAAACACCTATCTGTGCATGGGGGCTATCCAAAACTCGAAGAAAAAAGTTCAAAAGTCGAACAGTCGATTTTTCACGAATTAATCAAGTGCCATTGTTAATGCAATTACTTTTTTAGACGGATTTTCTCGTTATTTTTTTTTATACCCTCAAAGTATTTTCAAGGGGCTATCCAAAACTCGAAGAAAAAAGTTGAAAATTCCAACAGTCGATTTT
>NW_021680456.1:227282-307428 GCF_001412515.2 Diachasma alloeum | reverse complement strand
AAAATCGACTGTTGGAATTTTCAACTTTTTTCTTCGAGTTTTGGATAGCCCCTTGAAAATACTTTGAGGGTATAAAAAAAAATAACGAGAAAATCCGTCTAAAAAAGTAATTGCATTAACAATGGCACTTGATTAATTCGTGAAAAATCGACTGTTCGACTTTTGAACTTTTTTCTTCGAGTTTTGGATAGCCCCCATGCACAGATAGGTGTTTATAAAAAAAAAATAACGTTTCATAATGAAATTCAATTTCGGGCACATACACATGTGCGCCCGACGCCGTCCCTGACTTACCGCTGTAGCGCGCTCGTGATTGGTCAACTTAAATTGTTCATAACTCATAATTTATTCATTTGATTGAAAAATGGCAAAGGAACTTTCTGTTTCAAATTCCATCCCCTACCCCCCTGTCAAAGGAAAACTCGTTGACCTGGGACACCCTGTAGAAGAGAGATTTGCCGTTTAATTCGTAGAAGGATTTCACTTGAAACGTTAGTTTACAACAACGAATAAATAGATGTATTTCCCGAGTGGACTGTATTGACACAAAACAAATAGATGATATTACGATAACGTTCCGATAATTGTCCCGATAACTGTCACGGTAACTGTCCGAGATGAGGTTCGATGGTGTACTGACGATTGCGACACGGACGACCGCCTCGTCCGTGTCCGATGATTGTCGATAATTATCGATAATTGCCGAGGGGGATGAATGACCAATTTGACTGTATTTTGGCCAGATTTTAAACAGACTTTCATAAAGGAAATTTCAGATCAACTTCTTCAGTATAACATAATTCAACTCTCTGACGAGAAAGGTTCACTACCACACACAAAGCTAAAGCACGATAACTGCTACCCCCACTCCCGCTCATACGGTCAGGGATTGGTAGGACTTCCTCGTCAGAGGGTTGATTTTCTAAATTCGACAGGCATCAATGATGGAAAATCTACGTTCATCGAGATCACGTTATGAGCCCCAGATAACTAAAACCTCTGATTTTCAAAACTGATATTTCTGTTGCTCGTAACAGATTTGCATATATCCTCTCTTATAAAGCTCAATTTTCTCCAAATAATTAAATATGTATTTACACCACCAATTTATTCAATTTATGTGAGGTCGAAGTAATTCTCTTCAATAATAATTGAATCAATTCAAAGCCTTTTCTTTCATTCAAATCATCAATGACAGTGCATTTTCAACAATTATGGAAAATGACGAACTTTCGAGCGACGGCAGTGGCTGTGAGGTTAGAGTATGGGGTTGGCATATCGGGGACCCAGGTTCAATTCCCGGGTGGGTGGTCCAAAATTTGCGACACTCTAAATCTCACGGTTTTACTATTCAGGGAGTTGACTCTCATCGTTTTACTATGCAGAGTCCCGCAAGATTTTTCCTGCAAAATTGATACGGGAGCTGGGGGCGATGGGGAGAGAAGTCATGGAAATCTGAGAGAGAAGTGAAATTTTTCCTGAAAACTTTCGAATGCTCTTAGAATAATTTCTAAAATTCGATTATTAATCAAATGAAAGAATGATACAATCTATTTGATCTTTAAATTTCGATAAAATGTTATAAGATCAATCTCATTTGTACATAATTGAATGAATTTTAAACACCACATGTGAGAAAACCCATCAGAAAGCTCACTTTCAGGGAAATTTATGAAAAATTAGCAATTTTCAAAAATCATTATAGAAATCAGATCACCCGAAATAGCTATTGTCATCATCTTTTGACTGCGACATAATAGGATTGAAACGAACATTTTAAGCTATTATATAAATGAATTCATTTGGAGCATAATATTTGAAGATATCCCCGGAATTCTGATTTTCAAAAAATACAAAATTTTTTCAAACTTTCAGATAAATCAAAAGACCGATTATGGCTATCATCTTCATCTTCAAACTCGGTCACAAGGACACACAAACAATTCTTTTGAGACGTCATTCAATGAATTTCAATTGTATATTGTGCGCCTAGCCGAGAAAAGTGCCGTTTTAAGGGACGTCGTCCCTTGAACGGCACTTTTCTCGGCGTAGCTCACATACTTTTTTTTTCCGGACGTGGGGCGCTTGAATTTTTTCCTCAATACAATGTTCAGAAGATAATCGAAGAACAAAAATGCACTGAAATTATATTTATTGAAGTTCTACATAAGTATACATTTCTGTTTTATTTCTTCTATAAATAAGAACTCTCATGTTTGTTTCTTACAGTTAAAGTCTTTAGGAAACTTGAATAAAACACTGATTATATCTTTTGAAAAGCTCGATGTTTTTTGGCAATTTTTGTTCATTCAGTCATCATATTTATTATTTTCCTCCATGATTATAAATATTCACTGTCCCACAATTATTGATCGTAATACCTTGAATGTCTTTGGTAGTGATTTCTTGCGTATTCTGCTCATTGATCGTTATATTATAATTATTGTTGTTGTTAGTCATATCGTCATTGAACTCACCTCTGATTGTCTCGCTTCTCGAGTTGGATGTTCTCAAGGGGAAATTGTTGTTAATTTCCTCTCCAATTCTTGATGTTGTATAATTCTGAGGAATTTGACCTGCTGGTGTATTCTCATTATAATTCAAAAATGAAGTGTTGAGATTAGGCAATTCATTTTCTTTATTTTGAGTCATTTCGTTAATGGACTCTCGTGATTGTCTCGTTCCTGAAGTTTTGTGTTTTGCATGAGAGGTTATTGTGGAATTGATGCTGCTGAATTTGTGATCCTGGGTCGATCTGCGGCTGCAAAAATGCCGAGGCATTCTGGAAATTGATAGACTTTCTTATCTTTTGACTGATTATTCTCTTGGTTCTCTTGGATTTCTGTATGTATTCTCGAGCAACTGCAGGTGACTGCCACCCTCCTGCAAGTTGAATTAAAGTCATACTTGCACTTGCATCAGCCAGCATTGAGGCCGAAGAATGGTGGAAGCAATGTCCTGTGTAATCAGAGGGTGTATCCAACTCTAGATATTTGGCGATTCCTCGAGGCATGTGAGCAAATGTGTGTTCACCAACGTTCTGATTTGAACATTTTCTCGTTGTGATACTGAATGAAAAAGTTGGGCATTGTGATGTTTGATCCTCGTAATGTCATATGTTTCTTTACCAGTGGATAATACTCAGCATCCACAAGAAAATTCTTGGGTTGACCATTTTTAGTTGTCTCCAGGGAAAATAACAATTCACGTTTTTGTGGATCGTCCTGAACATCTTCAGCCTTCAAATTTTAGAGATTTTGCTTCCTGAGGGTGCCTAACAGTCCAATAACCACAATAATCTGAAAAAAAATGAAGATCGTCATGATTATTTATTTCAAATTCAATACGACAGCTTAATCGCATTGACTCCCCTATATGCATTTCCGTAGCGAATTGGTCAAGGAGGTTATGTTGATTTTGATTTTCGATTATTTGTCGATCAATATCTCGGAAACTAAGTGAAACAGCGAAATTCTTGTTAGGACCTTTTTTGTAGATCCTGATTTGGTGGGCAAAAAAGGTATAATGGAGAATTAAAATTAACTCAATCTCATTGACTACTTCGCTACAGATTTGTTGAGGATAATTACCTTTGTAAGGAAATGATCACAATCAGGTGCTGTTGACAAGAATTCGGCCACCTGTTCTGGAATCAGAATTTTTGCCTTCTTGGGTACATATACTTTATCTCTCTTCTTTAGCCATGTAACAAGCTGTTTATACTTGTCAATGTTCACATTGTATCTCACTACCAATACGCTTTTAAGCATTGAATAGATGGACCACAGAGTTGTGGGACAATTTGTCTTTGACAAGTGAGCGAAATAAACCATTAGAGTTGGCTCATCATAGTATATTTCTAACCTAGGGAGGGAAAATAAAGGATCCTCAGCCGCCAGTGCAATTATCACCCGAGCCGAAGGCGAGGTTGGTAAGCACGCGGCTGAGGGTCCTTTATTTTACTTCCCGTGGTTAGAACGCGATTTTCCGTCTCGGCGTAGGCGCAAAGTCAGAGTTCCCTCCCGCGAAGCGGGAGGGAAATGTAACTTTGCGCCCGCCGGGACGGGAAAGGAATTACATCCCTTCTGTTGTCGCCATTTCATGAAATCATCATAACGTTTTATATATTTCTCTTTAGATTTTTCAGGTAGAGTACCATCAAAATAAATTTGTGCTTCTTCGCGAATTTCACAAGATATATCACTGTCATCACTCGCCATAAATTGGGTTATATATTCGTCAGTCATTTTTATCGTCCTTCATTAATCTTTAATTCGTAATTAGTGACATATCACATATTTTACGCAATGAATTTTGGAGAGACTAGGAGAATACTACACATTACACAGTAAAATTTGTGGACAAGTGGAGTTTATTAAGATGGTGGAGTCACCGTGAGAATAAATTTTTTTTATTTCAAGGCGTATATTTAAGTCACGACGAACATTGAGAATATGGTTTGTGGCTGGAAATAGCCAGCACGGACCATGAAGAGAGGCTTTTTCAGACGAAGAGTTATTTCTTATGACGGGAGAGCAGAACATCGTTATCTTCCCTCTAAACTGGCGAGAAAATGAAGATTTTTCCGCCCCAAGTCTGGAAAACATTTTTTTTAGTTATCGTGTTACAGCCGATTTTTGAGAAAATTCAAAAATTACAAAAATTAATGAATTAATTTAATTTTGATTAACGGCGATGGATAGGGCTCAACAATACCTGCATTAAAAAAAAAGATTCAATTCCATCGATTCATTAGCGAGAAATTAAAGCAACCGTTTGAAAAAATTTGTTACATACATACACACATACGTACGGACGACGTCTAAAAATTGCATTTTCGGACTTTCTGGATCATAATAAGTCGATATAACACAAAAAATCGAAAACTTTTTTTTGAACGATTACAATGCTTCCATTTGGAAGCAAAAATACAAGATACCTTTTTTGCAGTTTTTTTGGAACTGCAATGTACAGGCAAGGAAAATCAATTTTGAAATGTTTTCCACTATAACACATAGCTGGTAGGGAATAATGGAAAAACAATTAAAATCGACCCCGGAGGATGAAATTTAGAGGATAAACTACCCCCGTAAAAAAAGTCATTTCTCACATAAAAAAAATATTGCTCCGAGTTTCATGAAATCAAAGGGCATGAAAGAAGACAGAATGACTTTCTCTGCATTTTTTTAAATTGCAGTTTAAACGCAGAAACATCAATTTCTTGAAATGTGCCACGTTCGAAATCTTCTGCACTCTAACACCTAGCTCGTGGAGAGTATGAAGAAACAATTGAACTCGTTCTCCAGGGGGAGAGGAATTCAGGTGGCATACTCGCCCCGCGAAAAGGCATTTTTCTAATAAAAAAGGATATTGCCCAAACTTTCATGGCATTATTTCGATTTGAATGAGCACACGAAAATACAGCGTATCTTGTTTTAAAATTTTCTGAAAACAAATTTTTTTTGATTATAAACTGTTGGTTACTCATTCGCCTCTCACACGGTTCTTCGCAAGGAATCGTAATAATAGCATCCCCTATATTATAATAATTCAATGAAAAGTTGGTATTCAAATGCAAAATGATCATTATCATTACTAGATGATACGATTTCAAATAGACATTACCATTACTACTGAAGATCGGATCACTTTTTTTTCACTTGGTATGGTTTTATTCAAGTCAAGTTTTATTACATTTAATGTGCAGTATAATTAATATTAAGGATTGTAATTTGTACAGAAATGGTATTCATCGAAAAAATGTTGCAAACAGAGTGATGTTTTGCACCATAAGCATCTTACTGCTGCACCTTTGGAGCAACCTTCAATCTCATACTG
This sequence comes from Diachasma alloeum, assembly GCF_001412515.2. Classification (NCBI taxonomy): domain Eukaryota; kingdom Metazoa; phylum Arthropoda; class Insecta; order Hymenoptera; family Braconidae; genus Diachasma; species Diachasma alloeum. Next base: position 301,590 of record NW_021680456.1, on the reverse strand, counting down.
TGCATGAGAAGATTGTCCGAATGAGAAATCGACAGGATTTTCAAATTCATCCGGGCTTTTAACAATATAACCGCTTTGAAACCAAGCAAAATGAAATGGATTTTGATATCTTGGCGATGATAATTGATTGTGGACTAAAGACTGTAGCTTTATTATATTATTTCTCAAATGTAAATTAATATCACGATCAAGTAGAACGACTGTATCCGAAAAATGACGGACATAGTTTTTATATATTCCAACACCATACACATCAACGGGTTGTATTTTACCAATGATACCCGTTGGGATCGACATAGTTGATAATTCTTTATTTGGCGAAGTTGCTTCTTGTACCGCTTAAGGACAGTGCCCACTCCATGAATCTATTAACAGTGGAGTTCTAGGTCACACGTTTGGGAAAAACACTTCCTTCAACCAGGTTTCGAAATGCTCTAGAAAATTGAGTCCTCTTCAATAATAGTAATTGTTGTACAGAAAATATCATATGTTCTCATTTCTTCAATATCATCTTACCTGCAGTAAATCTCCCCGATTTTGAAGCCATGATAAAAACATTGGTTGGTCTAAAAAGATTCCGTCCCACGATTGGACTAAAACTTCCAGAAAGTTCTTTTAAAACCAGGAAGAGAGGTGATAGTAATCTACCATCAGCAGAAATGGTGGGTTGTATCGTGTAACTATGTGTAGTTGCGGTCAACGATTATACTACAAGTCACTTGCTTAGTCGCTTCCTCCGCTAAAGTACGTCCCGAATGAATTTCTAATTGGAAACCAATTCCATCCGAGTTCTAGATGTTTTCTGGGCCATACGTAGTGAAATAAGGCAGAACTTTCAGCAGGTATTCGTCCGATTCTTATTGTAAAGCTTCTCGATTCTCCAATGTTTTCCGCGTAACGAATTTATTGATCTTCCGAGATGTAATACGGTGTCCTTTTTTAAAATGATGCAGCCACCAGGGTGAAGCCGTGAAACGAATGTCTTGGAATCCAATTTCTTTCTGGACTTGTACGGCCCACCTTCGTAAATCTGTGTCATGAATGATCATTCCCGCGTCAATAGCATTTTTCATATTTTTCAATGTGTCGCCGTGATGTCACCTTCCTAAATCGATGTGAAACAGTATTTGCAGAAAGATTTTCCTTCGTTTTTGCACTTCTCCAAAATTCAAAGTCTACAAGTTCCTCATCTTCCGAACAACTTTCAGATGATTCTGTAGTAGATTCTGTGGTTGGAATTCTTTATCATCAATCGCCATCATTTCTATATCTTTATAGGGCTCTTCAAAATCCATAACTCGTGAAACGCATGTGGATTAATAAAAATACGTTTATTTAAGAAGTTAAATAATCCGAAGATGAAAACGTCAAAATTACAAAATAATAATAAGAGAAGAATGAATGAAAAACAAAAGAGAAGCGCTAACTTCAGAGGAGGAGTTCTATATCGAAAAAAAAGAATTAATACCTGATAAAATGCATTGAAGAAGAGAGATTTAGAAATTCATATCGATATTCCTCCATGGACTGAATTAATATCCTTTGGAAGGTGTCCGCTAATTCACGTTTCTTACTGGTCAAAAACGTTTTAGCAAGACTGAGAACTTCAAATGTTGTCATAAGCAGTCTGATAACATTAATTGGATGAACTTTCATTATGAAACAGGCGCAAAAACACGATACCCACTGATGGACTGTTTTCCTTGAAGGACATTTGGAGACTGATTGTGATTACATGAGGAATGCGAACAGAAAACACCAACATTGTAAGCCATACATATTTATGAGCGTGATGTTATTTTTAAATAAGAGAGGAGCCATTCGGTTCAATATTTTTATAACTCCCGCATACTTTTCCGATAGGATTTTGTATTACCGTGTGAAGTTTCGTAATAATATGTCCTCTTTAAACTCTCATTAAACACGATATAAACACCGAGGTCGTAAGACCATCTCATTCTCATGTTATTTTCATTTCAATATATTCTACACCACTATCGATCACTGGCCAAATTTTTTCCAGGAAAGATAAAAAAAAATATGCACTGTGTTTTCGTGTGCTCTTCCAAATCAAAATAAGACCATGAAAGGTTGGGTAACATTCTTTTCTATTAGAAACATGCCTCTTCGCGGGGCAAGTATGCCCCCTGAATTCTCCTCTCCCCCCGGAGAACGAGTTCAATCATTTTCTTCATTATTTTCCACGAGCTATGTGATTGAGTGCAGAACAGTTCAAATTTGGTAAATTTCAGGAAATTGATCTTTTTCTGCGTTTAAATTGCAATTGAAAAGAAAATGCGAAGAAAGTAATTGTGTCTTCTTTCATGCCTTTTGATTTCTTGAAACTCGGAGCAATATTTTTTTTTAATGAGAGAAATGACTTCATGGGAGTAGTTTAGCCTCTAAATTTCACCCCCCGCGGTCGATTTTAATTGTTTTTTCCATTATTCCCTACGAGCTATGTGTTATAGAGAGAAAAATTTCAAAGTTGGCACATTTCAGGAAATTAATTTTTTTGCCTTCAAATTGTACCTGCAAAAAAAATGCAAAAAAAGGTATCCTGCATTTTTCCATGCAGAGACCAATGGAATTGGTTTAATGAAATTCGGAACAATAGTTTTTTTTAATGAAAAAAATGACTCTTCACGGGGGTAGTTTACCCTCCAAATTTCGTACCTTGAGGATGATTTAAATTTCTATTTTCATAATTTTCCATTAGCTTGCTGTTATATTGCAAAACATTTGCCTAAAAATTCTCCTTATAGGCGCAATTGAAAAAATACCCCGGGAGGTGGTCACCTTCGGAGGGCAGTTTCACCCCCTAAACCCGCGTATGGGCAGATGAAAAAAAAAAGTGTCACTTANGGGGGGTGTAGCGCCTCGCTACATCCACGCTCACGTGTCAATACACGGACACAACAACGCGTGCAATTGAGACGACTGGACATCAGTGACATCATCGCTCTCTGTCCTTCAACCGTCTAATGTATACTTCTCACTCGCACCTATTGTAACGCGTTTCCAAATTCTCGCCTTTTGCGAATATTATATTCAGTCCGGAACTGACCGCCGAATACTTAGGAGTGAATACCTACTACTTACATTATCTATTTTCACTTTTTGTATATAGTCTACGTATTGTAAATATACTGTGATTGTTTTATAAATATCGCATTTGTTAGTGAATCATTACATCCCGCAACAACCTCGATTCCTACAGGGGGACACCTATCTAGTGTTCCTTATCAGTTACCTAATGTTCCTGAAAATCAAAACTTTGACGAATTACCCAAAAAATGAAATGTTAAATTTTGAAGTTTGTTCCACGATGATTGTTGGATTATCATCCACCTGGAGTGCCCCCGGAGGGTGATGATTCGAAGCCGAAAGAGCTGACCCAACAGAGAGGTGAGGACTCTCAGAGGCGCTCACGAGAGCTAGGGGCAAGAAAGGAGAGAGTCACTGGGAAGTTTCGTCTCTGGCGTGAGCAACTGGCATCTGAGAATGAGGCTTTGGCCGTCACCCTCCCCTGGGACCATGATTTGCTCGATCTGAACTGGGCTGTGTAGGATGCAGCTCTTCGTTTGCAGCCTCGAGCTCCCAGAGTGGGTTCGTTTGAGGCGAAAATGCGGAGGCGCATCGCGCAACTTCACAGTAAGCTCGAAGAAGCGAGGAAGTAGGCATCACGCATTTGTTATGTGATTGATTTTATCACCACTGGTAGGGCATTTACTGCCTGTATTCGCAAAATATCTGCGAATTAGCGCTGCCATCATCACACGTGGAATAAGGCTATCGTCCGTCTAATTAGGGAGAGATGTATTGAAAAGGTACGCGTTTTAGGGACCGCACAACGGTCTTTGGAGAAGCGGTTGCGTCAGGTGGTTGACCATTCTGTCTTCCTCTCCGATCCCAATCCCTGGTTCGAACCATCTTCATCTGTGCCCGATAAGATGCCTTCAGTCGAGCGAGTTGAGGATTTCTGGGGAAATCTGTATGGTCAGGAAAGATCAGGAAACGGTTCATGAATAGCGAGGCGCGAAGCAGGGGCTGTCAAGTTGCAAGGAAGATTTACTCGTCGCTGCGTCTGGCTGAATCGCTGCGTTTTGCGCGATTCAATGCAGTACCATCGCAATCTGTCAGTGGCCAGGGTCGACTATGGCAAGGCATTCAAAAGCACGGGTCATGAGTTCATTTTCATGCTATTGGAGTGCCTTGGGGTAGAGAGCCATATCGTGAGGTGCATTAAAGTACCTTGCGCTACTCTAGAGAACGCCCTTCACCATAACATTTGATTGAAGGGAAGCTGACTTCAGGGTTGGTGAAATTCAAAAGAGGAGACTTTTAGGGTGATCCCCTGAGTCCTCTTTTGTTTTGCAGCTCACTAATGCCGCTATCTGTTGCACTACGTTGTGTTGAGGAATATCAAGCCGTTAGTTCTGGCGATAGGAGGCATCAGGTAAGCCATGTATTTTACATGAATGACGTGAAACTATTTGCCTCGGGAGAGCGACAACTCAAGTTTCAGTTTGACATTGTTGCGATGTATTCGCTTGCGGTCGGCATGAGTTTCGGCTTGGCGAGTACGCCATTTATTATCTGAAAAGGGGCAACGTCGATAGCGAGATGAGTGATTTTCAATTTATACATGGGACATTCCATGTCAACTCAGGCACCCTGGAATTTTTTGGTTCTCAGAATCTTGAATTAGCATGCTCCCAGTTAAGTACTACATGACTAGATACTTTTTTTAAATTTCCGCTCCTTTAACATTAATTGTTTGGCCAGGACAAATAACAAAAGCTCAAATTTTTGAAAAATCATATCTTGCGAACAAATTGGCTGATTTTGATGAATAAAAAATGATTTTTTTCGTTTTTTCATATACTTTTGGAATAAAAATACGACAGCACCACGAGGAAGAATAATGAGTCATTTGATAAGTTATTGTTATTTAAACCCTTCTGTTATGCACGGGCCATTCCAAAATCGAATAATTTTTTTTCCTTCGATGGATAATAATATTACCCAACTTTTTCGGGGTATTTCAAAATGGGATAGCCATATGGAGACGAGAGAACATTTTTTTTCTCATGAAAAATTAGATTTTCGGAATTTTGTTCCTGAAAAATGATGAATGCCTTATGATGCCTTAGGATGAGCGTGCAATTTTTCGGCATAATTTGAAGATGAGATGCATAAGTAGTGATGGATAAAAAAGGTTTTTTATAGAAAAAAGTTGAATTTATTGATTATTAACAGCTCTACTTACGTAAACGACAATGAGAATTCGCAAAGTACCAAATATTTGATGAGTTTTTAGATCAACATGGAGTATATGTCTGTTTTATGTTTGTAATTTTAAAAATAAACATTAAATTATGGAGAAAAAGCAATTTGAAATCGAACTTTTCTGAATCACAATGGCTATCTTAATGTACGTCATCCATTTCATTTCTTCGCCTTTGGCAAAACTTCTCCCGTAGTCGCAGAAGAATATCTCTTAATCAATAATTCCTTTTCTCCCTCAGGAATGAAGCCGTGATTTTTTTGTATCGCTGGAATCGCCTTTGCACGGTTGAATCTTGTTTTCAACCGTTCTTTCATATCCTCGTGTTCCTCTTTAGTGTAGAAAAACACATCGAGATCCTTCAAATTATTCTTTGCCCACTGGAACAGACCATCCGGAGTGAGAATAGGTTCACCATTAGTAATTTGCAGACTTCTTCGTCTTGCTTCCCTCTTCAAGACTGCGCCTACGCATGCCGTCTTTCCATGCACGGTCACATGATAGTGCGCCTCTGCTTCAATTCCAAAATCATTTTTATGCAAGAAAAGATTAGTCATGTTATATGGATTCTTATAGTGCTGTCCAGCACCATCTGTAACATAGATCAATTTGTTTACGACAGCACAGACTTGTTTTATGTGTCGTATCAGAATCTGTTGCATTAAATGAACGGCAGTAGTATCGTGAATGAGACTGTCAGATAAGAGGACTAGACTTCTATATCGAATATCATTGCCGTGGCAATAATAATACACCACAGGATGGACAGTGCATTGATCATTGTTGTAATGGAACGATTGAGCAGCGTCTTGAGCTACGAACGAATTNAAGCAATTTGAAATCGAACTTTTCTGAATCACAATGGCTATCTTAATGTACGTCATCCATTTCATTTCTTCGCCTTTGGCAAAACTTCTCCCGTAGTCGCAGAAGAATATCTCTTAATCAATAATTCCTTTTCTCCCTCAGGAATGAAGCCGTGATTTTTTTGTATCGCTGGAATCGCCTTTGCACGGTTGAATCTTGTTTTCAACCGTTCTTTCATATCCTCGTGTTCCTCTTTAGTGTAGAAAAACACATCGAGATCCTTCAAATTATTCTTTGCCCACTGGAACAGACCATCCGGAGNGAAAGCGTTTTGTTGTATGGCAATAAAATGATGAGATTTCAATACTTTCAATCTCTCACAAAGTACATGAACAAATTCATACACTGGAAGTCTCTGGGTCTGTAATGTTGTGCTATCCACAGATTGCCAAGTCCTGAATTCTACAGTTTCAATCACAGCATCGTGGAGGAGTTCTTTCAGCTCGAGCGATAATCCCTCAACTCCAGGACAGTTTTTACACTCATCTAAGTGGCATTCAGGCGTTGGATTAGGGCACATGAGTCTTGCAAGACAGTCTTTATAGTCGGTAAGGAGACACGATGAGTTTTTAGTGAGGGTAGAAATGTTGATTGCATCCAACATCAGCTTACAATTTTGAGCTGCCAATACACAGTGTTTCGGCCTGAATTCCGGAAACTTGCTGAATCCCACCGGAGACTCTGGAGGAGTAATTTTATATTTCTCATGAAGATCATTCAAGTTCTCGAGGACCATCCGCTTCTGCATTATTTTCTTCACGTCGTTGATTCTGACCGACACTTTATCCTTCATCCCTGGCATCATCCGACTATTACTCTCATAAAAACTCCGGACCTTTTCAACTGTCTCTTTGGGCAATGATTTCCCAGCCTTCGAAACTGTTGAAGCCAATATTCCTCTCTGTTCTCGCAGTTGTTTTGGTCTCATAGCCATGTACCTTGTCGTATCAAATTCACGACTCACCTTTCGCTCACTCCATGAAGGTGGAGCAATAGTCAAGAGTTGAATACGTTCAGAATATTCTGTCATCGTATTGAATTTTTGCTTGAGTCCATCCAAAATTTCTTCCGATTCCAATTCTCGTGGAGGGCGAAAATTTGCTGGAATGTTCCTGTGGTGCTCTGTCTCTGAATCATCACCTGCTGTTGGAGCATCGCACTCCTCTAAAGCTTCGTTGAAAATCACATCCCCATCAGGATCAACTGAATAGAAGGAATTACCTGATCTCAAAGAACTCCCTGCGATATTGCTCGTAGAAATGTCTACTAGAAATGATGTGGCACTGGACGAACGATCGGCTGGAACATTTGATGACCATGAAGAGACTTCCCGATTCGATTCAGAGGGTAGTGATCCAGGAATGTAAGTAAAAGCTCTTTTCCTACAGGAGCTACATAGTTTTGCATTTTCTGGCAAGAATGGAAATTTCCGTCGTAGTCTTTCTGAAATTGAACGCAAGTCTTTTCCATTGTGACCTTTCTCCCCAGGAACTCGCATTGGATTTGCGCATCGTTCGGCATGCGGCATCTCGTGGAATAGGAATGAAGAACAGTTCTGATCATTCAAAACAAGGGAAAAAAATAATAATAACGATCGATTGAGTTTATAACTTCACTACTGAAATATTTTATACCATCACTTATCTTGATTAAAGTTGATGGAGAATAAATATAGGAGAATAACCGTCGGAGGATTTCTGTTAACGATACTGTGATGAACCGTGTGAGATGTTCAACACTCAAGTGTGTGATGAGGATTAATCAAATGGTTATTATTGAGGCAACTCTATCGCTCGTATGGAAATTGAATTCCGAGAAATCGGTTGTTTATCCTCACCCCCACTCGGAACCTTTGATTTCATTGCGCTCCCATTTTTTGTATCCATTGTCCAATGTTTGTATACAGAAATCCCAAGTTCATTTCCGAAAGAAATGCGGACAACGTTTGATTTCTCAGAGTTCGTAACCCGATCGGCACCCATTGGGTTTCGAACCCGAATCATCGGATTAGAAATCGCTCCCCCTACCGACCGAGCTATCGTTGGCTTTCAATTTTTATTCAGTAGTAATACCCCGAGTGCTTCAAAATTATCGGGTATTTCTCGATAACTTCGTTGTAAACATCCCGAGCGCTTGCGCCAGGGATTTTCCTGCCAAACTTGACACGATCGTTTGTTTGCAGGGAAGTTTGAGGCAAATACCAGATAATTTTGAAGCACGAGAGGTATTTGTCGGATTATTTTTCACGTACGGATTTTGGTCAGGAGTGTCGTTTACGCAATCTCAAAATGACATCCGAGAACAATTGAAGAGTTAGTACGAAATATCCGGAAAAATATATATGTGAGTACGGAATAACCGAAATAATATGTATATTAGTGCGAAATATCCGAAATAAAGCTTCCTCCAGCCTGTCATTTGTCATCCAATGCTGCATTCTGATTAGCCCTGACTGTCAAAAATCCGTACGTGGAAAAATAATCATCATGATAAGGGAAAAATCATTTGAATTCGAGCAATTAACGCTATTGCGACAGATATTGGGCATGTCTGCTAGGTACAAGAGTGAAGTTATGGGGGTAAAAGTTTGAAACAATGTTAGACTCATATCGCAGTTGACTTTAAACATGCCAATGTTCTATTGCAAAACACAAAAAAATCCAGGGTAGCTAAATTGACATGGAATGTCCCATGTATGATCGGAAAAGCGAATTTTCCATGGAATTTTTTCTTTTTCTCATCTCCATATGGCTATCCCATTTTGAAATACCCCAGAAATGTTGAGTCATATCATCATCCATCAAAGGAAAAAAAAATTATTCGATTTTCGAATGGCCCCTGCGAGACAGAGGGATTAAAATAACGAAGAACTTAAAAAATGCCTTAGTACTCAACCTCGTTGTACTGTTGTATTTTTAGTCTCAAAGTATATAAAAAAACGAAAAAAATCTTTTTTTATTTATTAATTTGTTCGCAAGATATGATTTTTCAAAAATTTGAGCTTTTGTTGTTTGTCCTGGCCAAACAATTAATGTTAAAGGAGTGAAAATTTAGAGAAAGTATGTACTCATGTATTACTTAACTGGGAGCATGCTAATTCAGGATTCTGAGAACCAAAAAAATTCAGGGTCGCTGAGTTGACATGGAATGTCCCACATGGAAGCGTCATACATCATCTTGGCGCCAAAGAGTCGTACCGATTTCTTGGCTTTAATCAGCGATCCATAGTAGACGCTGTTGAAGTCAAAGACCCTTCGCGGGGAATACCGATGGCGATTCCGCAAAGTTTGGTAGTCCGAGCTTTCTGGCAAGGAGAAAGTTGCTGCAACTAATATGTTTGCTGTTCCCGTCCTTCTCTACTCCTCTGGCGTCCTCAAGTGGAGTAGAGATGAACTGAAACATCTAGACAGAGATACCCGCAAGTTGGTGAAAATTCACAGGAGTCTACATCCGCGCTCTTCGTGTCCGCGGTTATATTTTGCGCGAGAAAGTGGGGGATGAGGACTTCTCCGTTTGGAGTGTCTCCATGAGCGTCTGATCCTTGGTTTGGCTTGTGACAGGATGAATGGCTTGGATCCGCATTTGGAGTTCGTGCATGATCATGAATTGCATGGGATCCAGACCTTTCTGTATAAGGTAGCAGATACTGCATCAGATTCTCTCGATCTAGAGTTTCATCGTGGTCGGAATGGTCAGTTGCCTCGTGATTCACTGACCAGCATGACTAAGTCTCGGCGAAGAGCGGTCATCAAAGAGGAGAAGCAGTCCACGTTGCTCCGTGAGCACGTTGACAAGCCCATGCATGGCGTATTCTTTCGTCATATGGAAGAGCATGGTCTGTCCGTCCAGCTGACTTTCTCTTTCTTGAAGTTAGCTGGCTTGATGTCTGAGACTGAGGGTTCCATTGCGCGTGTCAAGATGCTGTCATAAACACCCTGGTCTATCGGAGTCGCGTTATGGGGGTGCAAGTTGTGGACACTCGCTGTCGGGCTTGAAGACAGTCCCCGGAAACTCTAACGCATCTATTATTGGCTTGCCCAACTTATGCAATTACGAATTATATTCAGCGTCATAATGCGGCTTTGAGAGCACTGTATAATCATTTGCGGTACTCACATAAAATATAAAGAACGCCCGTGCTGCCTTATGCTCCAGGAGGTATTGAGTCTGTTCTTGTGAATGAGAGATGTAAGATCTACTGGAACTTCTCATTCGCGACTGTCAGGCTTATCGCTGCAACCTAATCTGACATTGTCCTCTTTGATTTCGATGACAAAATCATTTATGTCATTGAATTCTCACCTCCGGCTGAGAGCAATGTAACAGATAAAGAAGAGGACAAGCGACTCAAGTATCAACCACTCCTGTTCGAGCTACGTCGACTGAACCGGGGGTGCAGAGTAAAATTGTCTGTCCTGATTGTTAGCTCTCTGCGTAATGCCTCCATATTAGCTGGCCAAATGCAGAAGGCTGTCATCCTTGGTTCCCTCCGTCTATTCAGGCAGCATGATTCTGGACTGCAGTAGAGCTCACTCTCCGGTTAGAGGGAGCACTATTGCAGAGCGATTAGGAAAAGTTTGTTTCGCTTAACTTGCTGGACTGTCTTCGATGTGAAGTTGGAACCCGCGAGGATCGCTCAGCGATCTCATTTACGAGTAGAAAAAATATTATAATAACAATAATAATAATAATAATAATAATAATAATAATAATAATAATAATCTCTCTTTATAATTAAAAGATATGGAGATTTAAAAATTCAGGAGACGCCCCAGTTTGTGACTCTCACTATGACCCAGATTTTGATCCCTATCTGTAACCCAGATTTTGACCTTTATCTGTGACGCAGATTTTAACGCTTATCTGTGCCCTTAATAAAGAGTCTCAAACATTGAGGACACGCATCCGCCTCTTCCTCCTCCCACCACCACTCCCATGCTCATATATTGCCATTACTCTTCCCCGTCCCCTTCATATATAGACACCCTCATCATATATGGCAGCCCTCATCATCAAGGGTCAAAATAAGGGTGAAGCCAAGGGCCAAATTGTCTCAGTTGTGAAAGGTATGGCTTCAACGTGAAAAATTTGATGTCCGTTCTTTTTCTTTCTCCATTCTTTTCTTTTGTCCATCGAAGCCATCTTCATTACAGAAAAAGCAATTAACGATAAAACGTGAAATCTGTTACGGTTATTGTGCTGAAAGTAAAAAAAAATCTTTCAGTCCATTCCAGGGATATTTTCTTGCGTCGATGGAAATTCTGAAGTGAACAATCGAGTTCAAGAGAGAGTAAAATAATCATGAATCATTATGGCAGTGGCTCGGTTGCACCATCAGTTGTAGCATTAGTTAACAATTCTTTGGGTTTTCAGAATTTCACCCATGGGGTTTTATTTTTTCGTTGCTGGGATAAATTTTCGCCATTTGAACAATAATTCATCGAAGTCCCAAATCTGAATTTTTTCCGATTATTTGGGTTATCGGTTTTTAACCGTCGGATTTTCGGTTTTCATTCTTATGATAAATTTTCATCTTTCTCCTTCGCAATATAATCCATCAAAGTTTTACATGTAATTTTTTTTAGTTGAAAAGAAGGAACTTTTTCGAAAATCTGGATTCTTTGGGTTTTCGGAATTTTAACCCCGGGATTTTCGTTTTTTTGGTCGTGGGATGCTCTTTTCATTCCTGGGATGAATTTTGGATACTCAATCTTGTGGGATTTTGGAATTTCTTTTATCGAAATTAAATCTAAATTTTTCCACTTGAAACAAAGAGCAATTTTTGAAAATCTGGATTCTTTGGGTTTTCGGAATTTGAACCATGTGATTTTCTCTTTTTGTTCCTGGGGCAACGTTTCCAATCTCAATTTATTAAGTTAAAAAGAAGGGGAATTCTAGAAAATCTGTATTTTTTCAGTTTCCGAATATTTTTAAACGAAATAATCCATTGAAGTTATAGATTTAAATTTTTTTAGATTCAAAATTGAATGTGACCTTTGAAAATTTTTATTTTTCGACTTTTAGTTTTCTCACTCCATATTCTGCACAACTGAGTCGAGAAATCTGAAAACTAAACAGGAGTTTATGAAAATCTCCATCCTTCGAGTTTTTGAATTTTTTTTCTTGAAATTGAGGCAACTGTGATTTCACCTGTGATTTGCACCGAAATTTCAGTGCGGTCTCTTCTCGACGATTCAGTTAAGTTGAGCTTGTACAACCAGGTCCAACATGGCTTGATGCAACTGGGCCATTATGTACGTGATAATAATATGATTAATATTCTAGGTGGACCCTCCAGTCATTGTTCAGGGTAAAATTGCAAATACATCCATTTTGTTAAGGAGATTTATTGCAGAATCGATATTCAAATACGATTAAGATTTTGCTCCTATATACTTACATATATTCTCTGCGAAACATTAATTGGAAAAATGGGTTTCACTAACATATCTTGTTTCATTTTATCACCACTGAATCAAGTTCTGTCTCCAATCCAAAATTTAGTTTTTGGACAATATCTCGGAAGGTAAAAGAGATAGAGAGATTTTTGTAATAATCTTGTTTGAAACGTAGCAAATAAGTCCTTACCAGAAGTTACCGGGTTCGGTAGAAAATCTCGACCGACTTCGGGACCCTTCGGAGTCACGGGCAAATCACGTAGTAAATCGCCAAATATGAAATTCAGTCTCAATCTATTCCCCAAAGAGAAATATACATCGAGAGAGATATACATCATTTAGACAGAGAATCACCTATAGAGTACAGTATCAACGTAACCGCTCAACCGAATACATCACCGAGTGTTATATTGAGTCTAGCGCTCTGTGTAGCATCTCTATTTCAATGCAATTATCAATCATGTTTCGGCGAGAGTTAGTCAAAAAAACCGGAGGAGAGCCGGATTCGGGAAAAGGATGGTGAAGTTCACACAAATAATAATTGACACTGGGTACGTGGATAGAGCCACAATAAAACTGTATTGTTCACCAAAATACACAACTCAGTGAAAAAATATTTACAAAAAAATAATCACTGTCAACTAATAATTGTGTCGAGACACGGTAGAGATTTTTCACAGTTGAGATTGTCACACTAATTAAAGATATTGATCGCGGAGAGAAAATACACGGTGTCTGCTTGTCGCCATACGATTTGGGGAGGAGATTTGCAAGTGTCGCAATAGGTGGCCCTTACACAAATTAGATTGGGCGCGGCCGGTGATCCAGATTCGCGCCCAGGAGGTGCTGCCACTAGAGGCTAAGGGCTGACCCTGCGCGACATGAGGCTGATGCCTCAGCAAATTAATTCCCACTTAATTATCAATCATTTTGAGTCAATCATCAAGTTTAATATCGAGAGAATATCTAGTGCAGTGTAAAGACTATTGTCAAATTGACATTGAGACATTGTCCAATTCGTGTATTTCTAAAATCAAGACGCGTGGCCACAAATAAAGTACATCACCAGTGTTTAATGTAATCCGCGTGTGTTTAATTTCACCCTTTCCATATCACGTGCCCCCAATCTGTCCCAATGTTAGCCTCAATCTCTAACAAACCTTTTTTGTAGATCTGGTTTTGCACTACAACAAAGGTCTTTACCAAAAAATCGATATTTTGCTTCAATCCTGAGATATTTTGAAAAACCCAATTGGTAACTGAATTCGGCGATGTTTTTTGTTGAATATCACTGAATCTATGCTAGATGTAAAAAATTTTATGCGAGCATGTTTGAAACGTAACTAAAATTCCAAAACATTCTGGTCGACTAGCTCGGCCTACTTCGAAAATCTCCGGAACCCTTTGGGTCATCAGTCATAAGTGACCTAAACACGCGCGAATAAGTTTAGGCTTAGCCTCTCACCGTATAAGTCTATCTCGAGCAAATTACCTGTAGAAGTCGTATAGTATCAGTACAGTTCCGATCAGTACATCAACTCAGTTCATTTATTCAGTTTTATAAATTCAGTCTAGAGTCAATCAACGCATTTAAATAATTATCAGTATAAATTCAGTAAATCAATTAACAACTTTTTTGAGACATTCAACCGTGTATAAAGTGTACATATTTTCAGGCTTTGGTGGCTGTTAGCCACCAATAAATTGTGACATTAGAAAACTCAGTATTTTTTCTTGCACGGCTCATCCTACTTTAACTATCCTCTAACACCTCCTACAATCGACCCAATTTACAGATCCTCTCCTCAAACAGTGGTCCTTCGAGGCAGATTTGTGGAAAAAGTATTAGTGATAGTGCTGTGAAAGAAAAAGAGACGCCTCGTGTGTAACGAACTTTCGGGGTTCACACGAGCCATCGAACGGACAGGGCATCAACGGTGACGAGAAGAAAAGGCCAATCTTGTTTACATTCCGCAAGGAATTCGGTGTAAACAAGACATCAGTGATCTCAGAGTATAAGTATCGTGTGTTCGGAAGTCGTCGACAATCAACGTAGCTCCTCAACACTTGAGCTGCCCTACCACGTGGTTCAAGCAGCAGACGAATTTCACACTCAGCGGTCGGTAACGGATCGATGCTCAGTAGTCAACTCACCTGTCGATAATTAGCCCAGATACTCACCATGTCCGAAACTAACAAGGTCATTGACCTCAAGACGGACTTAGTACATCAACAAGACAGTGCCACGGGTTCACTCACCCCTACGCTGTCTAATTAAGCATTTCAATAACTTCAGTACATCAACAATGGAGGATCGGAAAAGTCAATACGTTCTTCGAGAAATTTGACAGTTATTAGAGATCATCATCAGCTAAAGGTCAAGGGTTCACCGAGAGGAGACACGACCTTCAGATCAGCAGTTAGATCAACAACTACATCTTCAAGAGAATCAACATTCAGATCATCAAGTATGGAGTCCGTAAAGATCGGTTTTTCAGAAGATCTCCAACAAGCCGACCCAAATTATCTACAGACTGGTCTAATCAACAACAGCAGAGGGATTGACAATCATGGCGGGTTACCTGTCAATCCTGAAATCATGAAGAAGTTGGCCAACACACAGATTAATTGAAGGTAAAATGGCCCAATTAATCAACTTGTTCAACGAAAATTACCTTGACTGCAGTATCGGAATCTTCAAAGGAGCAAGTAACAGAGCATCACTACAGAGCAGAGACCAGGAATTATTAGAATTTAATGCGATCAAACGCATAAGAAATTCAGAGGCACACAGGTATTCACAACTGTAAGACGCAGTTAAAATCCGGAAATCAGAATTTCCAGCACTGTATCTATCGCACCAAGAAGTCAGACGATCTCCAACCTGACGATCTGCAAGCAGAACATTAGTACAACGTCCAACGCCCCCGGCATTGACCATATTCAATGCCCCTGGCATTGACAGAAGAGAGAGTACCACCACAAAGCTAAGAGTCATGACAAATGACTTCAACCCGTGCTCATCAGTGATTCAACCAGCTCATCAACAATGTCAATTAACGACATGATCAGGCCATAGAGATATCAGCAAGATCAACAGCACTACAGAAAAGATCAACCAGTAAAGTCAGCAGTTCTAGAGAGAATTCTCAGGACATCACCAACATGAACAACCAGCTAGGGGACCCCAGAGGCTCCAGGATTGAGAAATAAGTATCATGTTCCATTTATCGTTATTTTGGCAAGTGATACCTCTCTCAACCTGTATTTCTCCCCTCAGCAATCATCAGCCTCGAGTTCGACGATGATCGAAGGAATTTACGCCTCCTTCGACTCGACAGTCAGCCCATTCGCCAACTGGGGGAATTTACGCCTCCCTCAACACGACAAGGAATTCACCAGGATAACAGCAACTCAACAGGAAGACGTCGAGGACATCTAGAAGTTCTCAGTGGCTAATTTGAAGAATTAGCCACGCCCCCGGCGTCCTCAACAACGCCAGTACAGTACCAGCAGACAATTCCCCGAAGAACATCATCAGCACCAGAAAATCACTTAAAAGAAGAAGAAGCAAATCAACGAGATCTGCAGAGAAAACTCAACAATTAATTCATCATCCCTGATGATGAATTGCCCCCGGGGTGTTTGAAACGCAAACAAAATTCCAGAACATTCGGGTCGACGAGCTCGGCCTACTTTGAAAATCTCCGGGACCCTTCGGGTCATTCGTCATAAGTGACCGAAACATGCGCGAATAAGTTTAGGCTTAACCTCTCACCGTATAAGTCTATCTCAAGCAAATCACCTGTAGAAGTCGTATAGTATACGACTACGCAGTTGAATAATTATCAGTATAAATTCAGTAAATCAATTAACAACTTTTTTGAGACATTCAACCGTGTATAAAGTGTACATATTTTCAGACTTTGGTGGCTGTTGGCCACCAATAAATTGTGACTTAAGAAAACTCAGTATTTTTTCTTTCACGGCCCATCCTACTTTAACTATCCTCTAACACCTCCCACAATCCACCCAATTTACAGATCCTCTCCTCAAACAGAGCATTTTTATAGATCTTATTCTGCTCCATAAAATAATTTTTACAAAAATTTCTCTATCTCTTTTAGATCACAAGATATTTCCGAAAAGCTAATTTTTTTGGGGCACTAAATTTTGTTTTTCTCTGCATTTCACCCCTGAATTAATGAGAGCACCAAAATTGAAAATATGTTTTCGTTAGAAAATTTTCTGAACTTGAAAAACTTTCAAGTTTGAAACTTTCATTTGAAACTGTTTTTTTGAGTTTTCCTTGCCTAAATGTATAGATAGGGGAGGGTGGGGCGAAATGGAATGGTAGGAAAAAACGAATATACAGCGAACCACAGACAGGTTTTGTTTCACCTAACGTGAGTTGAACAAAGATAATTCGGGGTTAAGTCAGTGACATCAGTTGACTTTGTAGTTTTCGTTATCTTGGAATTTAAGGGAGATCGGAATATTTTGATGAGGACCTTTTTTATAGAAAATTTCAAGGGCTATGAAAAAGGTCATTATAAGAATTTTGATATCTCCTTTGTAAAAAATTAATGTTTCTTGTGGAAGTTACTCATGATTGCGACCATAATTGAGGATTGTAATTAGTAATAAACAATGTGTCTTTATTGGTTCACAATGCAATCTAGTCCAGCGAGAATCAATTTGTATTACATTAATCTTCATTATCGATCAGAAGCGCCTCTATTGCTCAATATGTGAATGATATCAAATTTATTTGATCAAACGACAATGCAGGAATTACTCATATGATAACTCTCCCACTTAATTTCTGTATTATTTTAGATTTGTACATAATTATTTTATTTAATTTTCTTGTGTATTATACCGATGAATATCCTCAGCTCAAATGTTGACCTAGGTAGGTGGCTTCGTGAAGATATCTGCGAGTTGACTTTCAAACAGTGGTAAATTTCCGTTCGTTGTATTTCTCCCATATGGTCTTGTATTTAATATCGGTGTATTTTCCTGATGATTGGAATGGACCATTCTTTATCCAATGAATGACACTGTTTGTCGACATTCAGGTGAGGTTTCAGCTGATTTTCAGGTGACAGTTCATTTATGAAGTTGCTCAGCTACGCGCTTATATTTATCGTGTGCTATGAGACAATAAATTCTGTTTCACTGGTGGACTGGAAAACGCTTCGTTGTTTCTTTGTACGCCAGTATACTGGTGAGCTACGATATTTTATCAGGTAGCCTGATGTAGCGCGTCTGGTCCTGATGTCATCTCCGTAGTCAGCGTCGCTGAACGCTTCCAATCCTTCCTGGCTGTCTTTTCCTCCCAGTTTAAGTGCATACACTGAGAAAAAAATATATTTTTACCAAATATTCATTTACTCGAGAGAAGTATTTATTTTTTCAAAATCTTATTTCTCCAATCGAATCACTCCCAGGCGAGCCTGATTAGGTTTCAATTATGACAATCATGTTGCTCTACAGGATGACTATGTTGAACATAACCTTGGATAAACTTCTCCAATGATTTTTCATTTTTCCTAAATTTCTTATTTTCTACAGGGAAGAATTTCAATTAATTTTTCAATGTTTATAATTATTGAGGGAGTTCACTCAAGGTTTTAACTACCATGATCATCTTCTAGAGCAACATAATTGTCGTAATTGAAACCTAACGAGAATTGCCTGCGAATGACTCGACTGGAGAAATATAGTATTGAAAAAATAAATACTTAGCTCAAGAAAATGGATATTTGGCAAAATCTATATTTTTTCTCAGTGTAGTTCATTGCACCCGTCAGGAATTTTAGAATTCTTTTTACGGCATTCTAGTGGATTTTGGTAGGATCTGTTGAGAATTTGCTGACCGCATTGACAGCAAAAGTGATGTCCGGTCTCATCATGATCAATAGAAACTGCAAGTACCCCACGGCTTGAAGGTACGGTACATTCAGCTGCTCTTCATTACCTTTTGGTGACTCGAACATGGTGAGATTTTGGTGGCTGTCAGCAGGTATCGTCACCGGATTTGCCTCAGCCATGTTGAACCTTTTCAGCACTTTTTTAGTGTAGAACGTTTGGTGAAGAAGTATTCCGCCATCTGACGCCTCGTCAATTTGGAGTTCCAGGAAAACGTTCAGCGGGTCCATTGTAATCTTCACCACTTTCTTCAGATGACTCATTAGTGAATCGAGACGTTGTTTTCTCTTTGAGGTAACTAGTATAAATTATTCTCCATTATCATGTGACATGCAGACACAGGGTTCAGCTGCTGTGCTCTTCATATTAAATTTCTCCAGACATTTGACAAATATTTTGTTCCAGCAGCGAGGAGACTGTTCAAGTCCATATAGACTTTTTCTCAGTTTGCAAACTCGCCCTGTATTGTCCGAGAATCCTTCAGGTTGATGCATATATACGTCTTCTTCAAGGTATCCGTATGAAAATGCTGTCTTTAGGTCGAAAAGTCTCGTGTGTATACCCTCGATTGCAATTTTAGTTAACAGTATTCTGAGGGCAGTGAAGCTGACAACACGAATAAAAGTGTCTTTGTAGTCTAAATTTGCCTTTTGTTGACATCCCCTTGCAACGAGTCGTGCCTTGTAACGTTTTTCTTCATTTGGACTTTCTTTTAGCTTGAACACCTAATTGTTGTTCATCACGTTGGCACCTTTTGGACGATCACCTAGAGTCCAAGTTTCATTGTCTTTCAGGGCTTTCAATTCTTCTTTCATAGCCAATTTCCAAGAATTAGCATCATCGCTTTTTTGAGCGATGAGCATTGTTTCCTCTTCTTCATACACTGTATGATTCATTTTTTTGTATTCTTTGTGACCACGCGAGATCGGAGTCAGGTGCAGATCTTCTATTGACATCCTTCGGGATCTGTTGGTGATGAGAGGAATTTTCTAGATCTATTACATTATCATCAGACCTTTCTCCTTGCTCAGCATCTTGAAATCCCTCTGAATTCTCCTCATTGTCTTCTTCAGCTTCTTGAAACTGTTTTGGTACAGCTTTGTTACGAGGAGATTCTGTTTCTCCTAATATTTCTCCTATATCGACTATCTGTCTCGCTACCACTGTTTTGTTGTTTTCTTTTTCATCAACGATTTTCGGTTGAATTTTGGCTGTAGTTGTGAGTTGAAATTTAACATCACAGTGTGTTTCAATTTTGCATTTGTTAGGCAGCCATACTCGAGAACCCTTAATCTTGTCGCTGTAGCTGACGAATACATCTTTTTCTGCTTTTACATCCCATTTCAGGCATTTTGTTTTGGGATGTGTACAAATACCTCAGTTCCGAACGATTTTACGTCTTTGAGCTGGAACTGCTTGTTATACCATAGCCTGTATGGAGTTTTCTCTTTTATTAAACGGAGACCGAAGCGATTAAGCACGTAGACCGCTGTGTTTACTGCTTTAGCCCAAAATGTCTTCGGTAGACCAGTATCATGTAGTAGTGTTCGGGCTGCTTCTACTATTGTCCTATCATCATGCTCGATCTTGCCATTTTGTTCTGGGGTGTAGACAACAGAATTCTGGTGCTTAATTCCCTTCGTTTGTAGCAATTGTCTCACTTCTTTATTGATGAACTCTAATTCTTGATCCATTCGCAGCATGTTTATTGATCTATTTGTCTCTTCCTCTGCTCTCTTCAGCGTATACCTTAAACAATCAACAGTGTCACTTTTATTTTTCAAGAAATGAACGTACTTGTAGGGTGACAGGTCGTCTTTTATCAAAAGGAAGTAGTTGGTTTTCCGCACAGATCTGCATGAAGTATTTCACCAACAACTATTGACTGGGTGGTGTTCAGCAGATGTGGCTTTCTGCTCATTTTTTCCTTAATACATGACTCACAATTTCTTTGAGTACCAGTGGCTTTTGTATTATGAGTCTTCAGCATCTTTTCAATGTGTGCGACGTATTGATAAGCAAGTCGTTTGTGCCGATCCATCAGTGAGGTCCCCAACGCTGTCTGCGATGTTTATTCATTTCAACTTTGAGTTTCAGTTTGAATAAACTGCCGCCGTCTTCCCTGTCGCCGACGAGTTCTATCTTTCCATTTCGTTTGAAGTAACATTTGTTGTTGGTAGATTCTTCAGTCGAGCCTTTATCAAGGGCGGCCCCGAGAGCGAAGAGATTGAACTTCATTTTCGGTTTGTACCAAACGTTTTTCAAATGTTTCTATTCCCACTTTCCATTATTGTGTGCTAAAGCGTTCATTTCTCCCTGGGCAATGGCCTCTATGATTTCTCCATTTCCCACTTTTATCAATATAGGCTCTTATAGCTCTCTCAGTTGTATAAACCACTCTTTTCTTCCGGTGATGTAATTTATTGCAGCGGAGTCCACGTACCAGCTGTCCGCCGAGGTCGTCGATAACACCTTTGATGACGTTAGGACTGTCGAGATAAATGCGTCTCCTTTTGGCGAATTTCTACCTTTTGCCATGTCATTCTCGTATCTTTTCGATAATTCTCTTAATTTAACTGAACATTCATACTCCCAGTGGCCTTCTCGGTGGCAGTAGTTACAGCTCCCTGGCTTTCTTGCTTTTTCAGAGCCCCTCGATTCAGTTTTTCCAGCCGATTTGCCTTTGAAGCGGTTTCCGCGTCGAGTTCATGTGCTCTTTCGAGAGACAAGTACTTCTGCTACTTCCTGGTCCTTTTCAATTTCAGTTCTCATTTTTTCCATCGTCAGTCGAGAGATTAGATTTACCAGGGTTCGTTCGTCAGAGAGGGTCGAGTCTCATGCTGTGCAGAAATATTTATATGTGGGTGGCAGAGTCAATAATATTTTTCATATCAACATATTATCAGTAACTGACTCACTTTTACTGTGGCGATGTGTATTGTCATACTGTTTTCTGGCTTCTTGGTGCTTGTGAACCATTCCTGTGGCAACATGTGAATACTTATCTCATTTTTGCTCTAGTATAGGCCCATTAGGTTTTCCTACATTTCGTTTTAAATGGCATCATGTGTAGGATTGTTTGTTCAGTCGGTGTGTTGACAATAAATCGTTGAGTTTTACTATCTCCTTTGTTCCACGTTTGTAGCTGAGCTTGATAGTCTAACAATTGATCTGCAGCCGCATGTGGAGCAGGTGCTTTTGATTGGAGAACGGAGCCAATCACATGTCCGTACGCCTCCGATGTCATCAGATTCAGTTTGCTTGGAATTTCCATACTGCCCAATTCTCTTGACCAGTCAACATGATCAACCTCTGATTTACGTCTTCTTGATTCATGTTTGCTGGGTCGTTTTGAACTTTTGCACGCAGCCAGCTAACCTTAACAACAACTGTTCTCGAAGCACTTCTTAACTTATTATTTTCGCGTAATTTCGCAAAATCATTATTGTTCCAATATAAGCATCAAGAGACTGGGCATATAACCTAATGTATCTTGTGGATGTTACTCATGATTCGGGCAATAATTGAGGATTTGAATTAGTAATAAACAATGTGTCTCATCTATTGCTCAATATGTAAATGATATCAAATTTATGTGAATTTATGTGATGATAATGCAGGAGTTACTCATATCATAACAAAAATGATAAATCAAGGTTAAGTCAGCGACAACAGTACACTTTGCAGTTTTTGGTTAGTATCTTGTAATGTAAGGGAGATGAGAGAATTTTTCCAAATTCTCGTTCAATCATGGATATTGCTCAAATCTCATTCAGATTTCCAGATACGAGCAATAAACTAGTTGCGCAACTAGTTGAGCCAACACCACGCTCAGGAGCGTGTTCAGCATATGGATAGTAAGTGCGAATGGAGATAGGATAAAAAAAGGTAAGATTAAATCTATGCGTTTTTTTAAGAGGGAACAATTTGAATCTGAAATATTTTCCATATCTCGAACCCTTTATTCGCGAAACTGCAATACACAAAAACGTTCTAGGTAATTTGCCTCCTCATGGAGCAACAAGAGCGCTAATATCTCATCAATGGTTACCTCTATAGGAAAAACTCAAACAACTAATAACATGTAAAATTTTTTAGCAAACATTTCTAATTTGAAGTATTTTTTTCTATCTCTATTGAGCTGGCCGATAAGATCTCGCGCAAGTGCTAACGCGCCGCCCACCACCGATAACTTCTTATCTATCATACACATTTTTACAGATGAAACATCTTTTATTTGAAACTTTTTTCCCTATCGAATTGTAAATAACTTTTGTTTGCATCGGTTCTCGTCGATACTAGCTTGAAATTCGGATTCTACGCTCCAACAAAAATTAAGAAATATCGAGTCGACCAGTAACCGCAAAAATGTACACCCAATTGTAGCTAGCGAATGGACGAGGGAGCGAGCGCAGCGAGCGACTAATAGCCCAGTGACAACACCACTTGTTATAATAAATTTTTTGTAATTCTTCAGATTCTCTACAAACAAGGTTCTTATCAAAATTCTCTCATCTGCCTTACATCAGAAGATACTAACCAAAAACTGCGAAGTAGACTGTTGTCACTAACTTAACCTCAATTTATCATTTTTTTTCAAAGATATCAAAATTATTATAATGATCTTTTTCATAGCCCTTGAATGTCTCTATAAAAACGGTCTTCATCCAAATATTCCCATCTTCTTTAAATTACAAGATAACGAAAACTACCCAGTAAACTGATGGCTCTGACTTAACCCCGAATTATCATTTTTGAGCTCACATTAGGCGAAAAAAAAATTTCTGAATTTCGTTCTACATTCGTTTTTTCCTACCGTTTCATTTTGCCACTCTCCATTTTGCCCCACTTCTCTATCTATATATTTAGGCAACCAAAACTCAAAAAGAAAGTTCCAAACAGCCATTTGCAGTCGTTCCTCTAACTTTTTTTTCTCATAATAAAGTTCAGAAAATTTTCTAATGAAAACATATTTTCAATTTTTGGTGCTCTCATTAATTCAGAGGTGAAATGCAGAGAAAAATCTAAAGGACATAGTGAAATTTTCGTGTAAATCTTTTGTTTAGAGCAGAATAAGCTCTACAAAAAAGCTTATTTGAAAATTTTTACATTTAGCATAGATTCAGTGATATTCAACAAAGAGACATCGCCAAATTCAGTTACCAATTAAGTGTTTCAAAATATCTCAGAATTGAAGCAAAATATCGATTTTGTGAAAATTACCAGGCTTAACGGAAAATCTCGAATGACTTCGGGACCCTTCGGGTTTACACGCAAATCACGAAGCAAATCACGAAGCAAATCACCAAATATGAATTTTCAGTAGCATCAATCTACTCCTCAAAGAGTATACATCGGTTAGTCAGAGAGTTACCTATAGAATACAGTATCAAAGTAACCGAGTATCGAGTACATCACCGAGTATTTTATTGAGTCTTGCGCTCTGTGCAGCATCTCTATTTCGTTTAATTATCAATTAATGCCGAGTTAATTATCAATCATTTTAAGTCCATCAAGTTTATTATTGAGAGATTATTTAGTCCAGAGTAAATACTCGTATCAAATTGACATTCAGACATTCACCAATTCATGTATCCCTAAAATTAAGACGCGTGGCTTGCGCCACAAATAAAGTATATCACTCTTTTTTTTTTAGATCCACGTGGTCTTTAATTTTCACCTTTTCCCAAACAGTTCCCCCTAATCCGCCCTAACATCATAGTCTCAATCTCTAACAAATGGTCCTTTGACCCGGATTTGAGGCATAAGTGTGTGTTAAGTGAGTGAATTTTAAGAGTGAGAAAAGGGACGCCTCGTGTTTAACGGATTTTCGGGTTCTGCATGAGCAATTTAATAGACAGTTTAAGAGACAATCAATAGTACCTTTGTGGCCAGTGCTTACATCTCAAGTTCAGCTAAGTGTAAACCGTGACATTTAGAATTTGAGTGAGTATTGTGTGATTTCGAAAAACCTCGGTCTCCGTCGGGACTAGCCGAGGACCAAGCCGCGCATGCAACCCCAAGACCTAGCAATCGGTAACAGAGGATCACTGATAAGTTGCCCTGCCTGATAACTGACCCAGTTACCATGGCAGTAACACCACCGACGTGTAGGTCAGAGACAATCAGCGAGAAGATCAACGCACTGAGGAGACCTGCGATCTAACTGTTCCGATCATTTCAGTTACTGAGCCAATAAATCAAGCGCAATTCAGTGGTAATCTTACGCAGTCTACTCCTGTCCTAGACTCTACTCAACAGACGAACATCAAAAGTCGAATGTCAGACATAGGGGCAGCCACAGGGGAATTACCCACAGTTCAAAACTCCAGATGTAGCAAATCGATTACAAGGTCAATACTTTGGATGAGATTCAACAAGAGCTTTTGCAATCAGCAGAGAAGATCAATGGCCTTATAATCGAAAAGTTAGAAGACCAAAAGAAACTCATGGAGGGAGAACGGAGGGAGCTGGTCAACGTCCAAGAGAAATTCATCAAACATTTATATTCAACTCATCGAGTACAGTCGGACAAGCCGAGCATTTTCGCAATATGCTCCAACAGTTCGACTCATCGGCGCACAGCAGGAAATTCTTTCTCTACAACGACCATGCAAACACCAGCTCAACATCAAGGCTAGTACATCTTTCGCTCACCCATTCTAAGCATTTCACCATAGAAAATGACGAGGAGAGAGAACTCATCGACAATCAGACACTTGACTAGCCCATGAGGAATTTACGACTTCTCTAAGCCCGGTTGAGGCAATTCACAGCATCTTGAGAGCATCAACGCCGTAATTCATCCTCGGAAAATTAACAACAACGATCTAGATAAACAACATGACAGTTTATCGGTATATCTAAAGTCAGTAGCTCACCAACGAGGATAAATTCATCCAATATCTACGTCCAGCCCACGCCAGAACAATCGACAACATGGAGCTATAGAAAATAATATTTGCTCCTATCATACATCAATTGAGAGGACGAATGAAGGAGAAAGATGTCGAGAGTAGCTCACCAAAATAGATTCTTTCAAATCATTTAAGAAGCATCGGGTTACACAATTCTGACACGCTACAGGAATCATCAGACGATCAGCAGCATCATCGACGAGCCAAGGGAATCCACAGACTCCAGAATTGAAAGATACGTATCATATTCCATTTATCTATAATTTGGCAAGTGATACGTCATCACTCTGTGTTACTCCCCTTAGCAATCAACAACAACGACCTTGACGATGACTGAAGGAACTTACACGTTCTTCAAGTCGACAGAAGCCTCATCATAAGAAGGAACATCACCAGCAAGTCAGTTGCATACTAGGAAGAGGCGCGATCTCCAGAGTATCAATGATCTGCGCTGTGAGCAATAGTTCAAGTGAGAGCACAGCCACCAAAAGGAGTGTTGATTAGAACCGGAGCCCTAATCGATTAAGTATCAAGAGAACGTCATCAACATCAGAAGTACTAAGATCGAAGAGAATTGAACCAAAGAAGATGGCCCATCGATCTCCAGACTTCAAGGTCAACGATCTAAAACAACGATCAAAGAACTTCTGTTGAGAATGGCATCTTAACATATCAAGAATCGATAATGAAGGAATCAATCAAATTATGATTATGTGTAATCTAGTTTCATTTTGGGTGCGCTGATGATTGCTACTAATTCGAATCAGACGTACTGACACGTTTCAACTGTCGTTTTTCATTATCTTGCGGTACACGGCGTGCTGTTGAGGTGCCTTCAGTTTTTCTTTACGCTATTGTTACACTCTAGTTTATATTTTTCACTCAGTTACTTATTAAATAAATTTATCTTTGTCATCTACAAATTGTGTGCAGTGTCACTGTTATTTAAACCTGCCAAGTTGCTCCGAAATATAATGACTGTTAATAGGTTATGGGCCCAGGGCATGGACACATTTTTGGTGATATTAAACTGACTCAATAACTTGAATTAAATCACAGTGGATAAAACGAATCAGCGAAGCTGAGTTCGGAATTTAATTAATATCAGGTATTGACAGGAAAACTGATGTGATTGATTCTGAGATTTTGAGTGGAAATAGTGAAAAGGATGGTGAAATTAAGATTGAACAGAGTGGAGTACGAAAGGACTGTTTTGGAGTACAAGTGAAAATGGCGGAATCAAAAGTGTATCATATCCACAGATTCAATGGTCAGAATTATCATTTATGGAAAAAGCAGATGATGATATATATGACAGAAAATAAGTTGAAGGGATATGTGCTGGGAACAATAATACGTCCAGCAGCTAATACACAGGAATGGGATGATAAAGATGCTGAGGCACAAGCATTTTTGATGCGTGGTCTTGAACTGGAGCAGTTAAAATATTTAGCTGATTGTGATACTGCACGAAAATGTGGTCACAATTACAAACCGTGCATTCTCAGAAGAGTGATCAGTCGGCACATGTACTTTTGGATCAATTTATTAATTACAAGTGGAAACCAGGAAATAAGATGGCAGAGCATGTAGCTGAAATCGTATCCCTTGCTCGAAGGCTGAAAGACATGGACATGGAGGAGAAAGATCCAGTAATCATTACTAAGATTCTTGGGAGTTTACCGAGGGAGTACAATCACGTGAGGACAGCTTAGTATGCTGTTCCGAAGACGAGTCAGACCATTGAGAAGCTGATGGAGCATTTGGTGAATGAGGAGGCACTGGTGGGCAGGAATGATGCTGCGGTTGGAGACAGTGATAATTCAGTACTGTTTGCGAGAGGTCGATTCAATCAACAGTCAACAAGAGGCCGAGGACAACATCGAGGTGGACGTCGAGGTCAAGGTCAAGGGTTTGGTGCTAGGAGTACTGGGTATGAGTCAGGTAATTCTAATTTTTCCAATAATCAGAATCGAGGTCGTTCGAGATGGGGAGCAGGAAAGTGTAGTTCTTGCCATCAGTCAGGTCATTGGGCGCGAGAATGTGGAGCTAGGGCAAACGGTAATCAATATCAAGAACAGAGAGGAAATAATCAGACGTTTGTAGCTCAGAGCACACAACAATATCAGAGCGTACCTGATTGGAACACAGATAATCAGTACTCAGGGCCTACACCATTAGATAGTTCTTTATGTCCCAAGGATTGATAAAAATTTATTGTCGATCACGAAAGTGACAGAAAAAGGAATCAGAGTCATTTTTAAGGAAGGAGGTCAGAAAGTGGTGCTGGTCAGGGAAGGTATCATGCTGGCTAAAGGGGTGAAGGTGCGAAATTTATACAGGTTGCAGTGCCAACCTCTGTCTTGTGCCAGTGCCAATGTAGCTGCGGGTGAGAATTTGATGACGTGGCATCAGAGACTGGGGCTTTTAACACATTAAGGGAAATGATTCAACGAGGAACTGTTAATGATTTGAAGGTTTGAGAGATTTCAGGTGAGAATCCTTTTTGCTCAGGATGTATCTACGGCAAACAGCTTCGTACGAGTTTCCCGGAAAATGAAGCAGTAAGGTCTAGTACACCAGGAGAAATTTTTCATGTGGACTTGTGTGGAAAAATGCAAATTCAATCGATTGGTGGAGCTAATTATTTTATGCTTCTGAAAGATGATTGCACCAGGTATTGTTACATCTATTTCCTGATAAGAAAATAGATAAAACTGATGTTTTGGAATTTTTGCAGCAATTTTATGCTGATGTTCGAGCTGATGGTCATGAGGTTAAAAGATTGAGATCAGATTGTGGTTTGGAATTCCTGAATGCTTAGGTGAGGGAAGTCAATGCTTCAGGCACGAGGTCTTCCAGAATATTTGTGGGCTGAAGCTGCTGGGACAGCTGTGTATATTAAAAATTGAACTGCATCTCATACACTTGGTGGTGCTACTCCTTTTGAAGGATGGTTTGGATCAAAACCATCTGTTTCTCATCTTCGTCTTTTTGGTAGTGAATGTTACGTTCATGTACCCAAGGAGCAACGCACGAAATGGGAGATGAATTCAACGAAATGCCAACTCGTCGGGTACAGCGAAGGAAACAAAGCTTATCGTGTGTTTGATCCCTCAAAAAGGAAGGTCTATATCAGGAGAGATGTAATTTTCTACGAAAAATCAGATGAAGAGTCTTCTCATACTGTGATTGAATCAAGAGGGAGAGTAAATCAAGGTGATTCAAGGTCACAGGAAGCAGAGGGAGATGACCAGGCATCTGATGAAGTTTTTGAGGAGAAGAAGGAGTGGAAAAATCCAAGGTTACCTATTCCAAGGGATCCATATCCCAAACGAAGTACAAGTTCAAGGTCTTCTGGAAATGAGTCATGTGAAGAGGAGATTGTGATAGCAGAGGCTATGCTGAATGAGATTGAGTTCCAGAGTCTTGAGGAAGTCATGGGCAGTGGTGAGGCTAACCACTGGATGAAGGCTATCAATGATGAGTTGCGTTCTTTGGAGGAAAATTCTACTTGGGTTTTTAGACCAAGGTCAGAGGCGCAACATGTCATTACGAATCGCTGGATGTTTCGTCGTAAATTCCAGGCTAATGGAGAAATTGATAAATATAAGGCCAGACTTGTAGCCAGAGGATGTTCACAGAAGTACGGAATTGACTATGGAGAGACTTTTGCTCCTGTAGTGAAGTACAATTCTGTTCGAACCTTGCTGGCATTTGCAGCGGCTAAAAATTTTCAATTGTATCAATTTGACGTTAAGACGGCATTCCTGCATGGTGAGCTCGAGGAGGAAATACATATGGAGCAGCCTTACGGTTTCACCGAGGATGATCGAGTTTGTCTGCTCAAGAAGAGCTTATACGGACTAAAGCAGGCACCACGTCAATGGAATAAGAAGATTGTGGATTTTCTATACAATTTTGGTCTAACACAATCAAGGTCAGATCCATGCATATTCTCTTATTTTCCAAAAGAATCAAATGAATGTTTATATCTTGCTTTGTATGTTGATGATGGGTTGTTATGTGGAAATGATTTAAAGCTAATGGAAAGGTTATTGGTTGAGTTACATGAGAATTTCAAGATAACGCATTCAGATGCGGAATATTTTGTTGGAATTCAGATTGAGAAGAATGAGGATGCTGGTACTGTTAAATTGCATCAGAGTGCTTATTGTGAAAAGATTTTAGAGAGATTTAATTTCATCAATTCAGCACCAGTATCAACACCTGCAGATCCTGGTATGAAATTTACTCGTGCTAGCAATGAGACTAGAGATAACCCAGTTTTTCCTTATCGTGAGGCTGTGGGGTCACTCATGTATTTGATGATTGGAACACGTCTAGATTTAGCATACATTGTAGGTGTTCTTAGTAGGTTTATGGAAAGTCCAACGATTACGCACTGGAATGGTATTAAGAGAGTTTTTAAATATCTTAGAGGAACGATGTCTGAGGGAATTAATTTTTGCCTAAACTCTAATGATACAAAGTTGATATCTTATTCAGATGCTGATTGGGCTGGGGATGTTGATACTAGGCGTAGCACAACGGGTTGGATATGTTTCTTAAACTCTGGTCCGATTTGTTGGAGTTCCAGGAAACAAACAATTACTGCCACATCGACTACTGAGGCGGAGTTTGTTGCACTATGTTCACTAACAAAAGAGATAGTATGGTTGAGACGTTTGTTAAATGATTTAAACTGCTGCCAGAGTGATTCTACCGACGTGTGGTGTGATAATGAGAGAGCAATTACACTAGTCAAAAATCGAGATTCAACAAAACGAACCAAGCACATAGAGACGCAATTTTATTATACTTGTGATCAATATGCCGAAGGGAAAATTAATGTTAAATATGTGTCAACAAATGTTTAATTAGCTGATCCATTAACAAAACCTTTGTCAAACGAGAAATTTGTGAGTTTCAAGTCATATTTTGGTTTATGTTAATTTTCTGAGATTTTTTATATGATGTATAAAATGAGAGGGAGTGTTGAGAATGACATCCTAACATATCCAGAATCGATAATGAAGGAATCAATCAAATTATGATTATGTGTAATCTAGTTTCATTTTGAGAGCGCTGATGATTGCTACTAATTCGAATCAGACGTACTGACGCGTTTCAACTGTCGTTTTTCATTATCTAGCGATACACGGCGTGCTGTTGAGGTGCCTTTAGTTTTTCATTACGCTATTGTTCCACTCTAGTTTATATTTTTCACTCAGTTACTTATTAAATAAATTTATCTTTGTCATCTACAAATTGTGTGCAGTGTCACTGTTATTTAAACCTGCCAAGTTGCTCCGAAATATAATAACTGTTAACAACTTCAACAACTCAGCTTCAGCATCAAAAGCATCAATCATCAGTTCTCATCAATAAGCAGAGATCGGCACTTTACAAGCTCTGCAGCTACGCGATCGAAATGATCAAACACCTGGTCCAAGAGACCATCATCATAGGGACTAACTGCCAAGGCGGATCATCAAAGCGGTTGTCATGTTCAGAACTTCTCAAATAAAAGATTGGCGCCGATACATAACCATGGATTGAATAACTGTAAGACACAATCAATTGCCAAGTTGTTCGCTGAGGATTTCACAAGTGCACTAAAGAAATCCATGAACAAGCAGTCAATAGAGCTTCACCCAAGAGCTAGGCCTAGGACCAATCAACTTACGCAACAGGCAGAGTGATCACCAGATGAATTTAAGTGTAAGATACTCGGAAAATCTACACACACAGCAGAGACGTAACTGAGCGTTACATCCACGGAATGTATCAAAGAACATCGGCAGCAACGCTCGGGAAGTCTAAATCAATAGCTTTATATCAACTTAGCAATTTCTCCACAATCTCAAGTCAGACAAATCACATTTTCAGCGCTAGAGAAAATTCTCCAACAAGTGAGAGGCACTCGGAAACATCAGAAAGACATCAGGATCTCCAGAACCCATTCCAGCATAGTATACACCGCGTCAGGGGTCCGAGAAACAAGCAATCAGCACGGAACTGAGGGTCACCAGTAATAATCTAAGGACAACCCATCATAGGACAGCAAAACGACAGTCACCAATAGAAATCCAATGCAGAGATATCCTGCAGAGAAAAGTCGTTATTAGCTCACCCAGCTAACAGAGTGCATACCTGAGAGCCACTTAATATATACTCAACTGTAGCTGAGGTTCGCTGAGGAACCGAAGTCCCGAACCCAGTAATCGACAAGTTCAGGAGAACAGCAGCGAGCGAACATCACTACAGACCGAGAGAATTTAAGGCACTCTCAAGTCTTCAGAGAACATCTAGAGGGCATCAACGCAGCAACTCAGCTTAAGACTCGGAATTGCAGGGAGCAACTGGATGCAGAGGTAAGGTATTTTCTCTCTTTCTCTCTTTTTCCAATGTGGCCAATGATACTGCCCTCATCCATTGTTTCTTTCCCGAGGTACATCAGTACCATCAGAGGAAGTCATCAATGAATCAATCATCCAGTTTGAAGAGCCTATCCCCAAGGTACTCGGATTATATTTTGATACAAATCGAAGCAGTTGGACTCAACAAACTTTACAAAGAGAACAGTGCTATCAGAAATGGCTCAACTATTCGATCCATTGGGATTCTTCGCGCCAGTGGTCGCTCGAGGGAAGATAATCATTCAAGGTCTACGGAGACTTACGCTCACTTGGGACGAGCCACTTCTAGAGGAGTATGAAAACCAGTGGACGAGTTTCAGAGAGAGCCTCCACAAGTAAAACCAAGTCTCAGTGCCAAGGTGGCTGAGACTCTCATCGGAGATAGCCAGCATCCAAATCCACGGCTGTGCAGATGCCTCAACAGCAGCAATGGGCGAAGTGGTGTACATTCGTACCAAGCAGATCAACGAGCTAGTATCGACAGTAATGGTATGTGCTGAAACAAAAGTAGCCCCTCTCAAGCGTATGACCATTCCTCGATTCGAGCTACCAGCAGCAGTCATGCTGACTGAACTAGTAATTGCAACTCAGCAGATGCTAGAACTCAACGAAGTAGCAACGCATCTATGGTCTGATTCAACCATAGCTCTGGCTTAGATCAAAAGCCACTCATCAAGATTTGGACAGGATTTGGTCCAAAATCGAGTTATCAAAATCCATGAATTCCTTCCAGATGCTAATTGGAGATACTTCAGTGGGGAACAAAACCCGGCTGACTGTGCATCCAGAGGACTCTCACGAAAAAAACTAGCAGACCATCAGCTACAGTGGTCATATTCTGAATGGATAAATCAGGAACCTGAGAGCTGGTCATCATCACCAATCGACTCTCCAGCAGAAGCATCAATAGAAGCGAGGCCATCTCTATCACATCAGACAGCCATGAAAGTTAACGCCTTGGCAGAGCTTCTCAACAAATACTCAACACTATCCAAGGTCCTCCAAGTAACAGCTACCCTAAACCGAGTCATTCACAGGTTCAGGAGACAGCCGGCTCCTCAGACGCATGTTCTAACATCTAGAGGACTCAACAAAGCCAGGCTGTTCTCGGTAAAAATTACGCAATATCAATATTTTACATCTGTTCACAGACTTCTTGAGAGAAACCATCAACTACCACTGAGTCATCCATTAGCAAAGCTGACTCCAACGCTAGACAATGAGAGCATCATCAGGCTAGGGGGTTGCCTTAAGAATTCTCAATCAGACCCTGACGAGATTCCTCCAATTATTCTGCCTCGTCAGTCTCGCCTCACAACTTTGGTCAGAGAAGAAGCTCACCGAAGAACTCTCCACAGAGGGACTCAACTCACCCTAGCTTACACTCGCCAGAAGTATTAACAGTGGCAGAGACACAGGGAGAGCATACATTCTACGCTCTCCCACCTGCATTAGACACCAAGAAAGACAGGCCCAGCAGCTAATGGGCCAACTGTCTGCCGTGAGAATATTACCAGCACGAGCTTTTCTCCACACAGAAGTGGACTATGCCGGTCCGTTCCTCATTCTCAAATGGCTACCCAGAAATACCCAAACATCTATTGTTCAAATCGCAGAATTTGTGTGTTTCAGTACATCAGCAGTCCATTTAGAGCTTGTTTTCAGGCAAACAACGGAGGCTTTCATCGGAGCTTATAAGAGATTTACCGGAAGGAAAGATATCCCCGAAGTTATGTACTGCGACAACGCCCACTACGTTGGTTGGAGCCTCAGGAGTACTCAACGAGCTGTATAATCAACAGTCCAGACAGAATCAACAGATCCAAGCTGCCCTCGTCACAAATGGGACTCAATGGAGCTTCTCACTACCGAGAGCATACCATTTTGGAGGAAAATGGGAGGCATAGCTGCTAAATCCACTAAGTTACCTCAAAAGAGTCATTGGGACGTCGACATTCACCTACGAGGAACTCAACAGCACCTTGATCCTGATACAGGCCTGCTTAAACTCCATGCCAATCACGCCAATGTCAGATGACCCAGATGACCTCCAAGCACTCACCCCAGATCACTTCCTAATTGGTGAGCCTCTACAGCTGTTTCCAGAACCATCAATTATCAATGAGAACCCCAGCAAACTGCAGAGATAGAATCCAGTCATTCAGAAAGTTCAACAATTCTGGTCCAGGTGGTCCAGAGAGTGTCTCCAAAGGTATCAAGCCATCTACAAGTGGAATCAACGACAACAAAATTTCAAGGTTGGGGACATGGTCCTGATGCTCGACGAGTAATATCCACTAGCAAAATGGCCACTCGCTAGAGTAGTAGCAGTTCACCCCGGAGAAGATGGCCTAACGAGAGTTGCAACCATTAAAACATCACCAGCAGTAGTACCAACTCGACCAGATGGTACCCTCAACATCGAGAGAACCACTAGTATCTGCATCACGTTCATCAGACCCACCACCAGCAGAACATCCTTCAGAAGACGATCCAGAG
The DNA here is from genome assembly GCF_001412515.2 of Diachasma alloeum. Classification (NCBI taxonomy): domain Eukaryota; kingdom Metazoa; phylum Arthropoda; class Insecta; order Hymenoptera; family Braconidae; genus Diachasma; species Diachasma alloeum. The sequence continues at coordinate 267,263 of NW_021680456.1, read as the reverse complement.
CCATTCAACGAGTAACCAGCAAGACAAGTAGCGAGGAAGTTCAACGCAGAAATTCATCATCCCTGATTATCAATGACCCCCGAGATGTTTGAAACGCAGCAAATAAGTCATTATCTACAATTATCGGGCTTAACGAAAAATCTCGAACGTCTTTGGGACCCTTCGAGTTCACGCGCAAATCACGAAGCAAATCGCTAAATATGACTTTCAGTTGTATCAATCTATTCCTCAAAGAGTATACATCCTTGAGTCAGAGAGTCACCTATAGAGTACAGTATCAAAGTAACCGAGTTTCCAGTACATCACCGAGTTTAATATTGAGTCTAGCGCTCTATGTAGCGTCTCTATTTCGTTTAATTATCTATTAATTCCGAGTTAACTATCAATAATTTTCAGTCAATCATCAAGTTTATTATTGAGAGATTATCTAGTGCAGTATAAATACTCTTATGAAAGGGACCTTGAGACATTCACCAGTTCGTGTACCCCTGAAATCAAGACGCGTGGCTTACGCCACAAATAAAGTACATCACCTGTTTTTTTCGTAATCCACGTGGTCTTTAATTCTCACCCCTTCCAAACTTCCCCCCAATCCGCCCTAACATCATAGCCTCAATCTCTAACAGACCTTTCTTGTAGTGGAAAGCCAGATTTACAAAAAAGGTTATTACAAAAATCCCTCTATCTCTTTTACTTTCCGAGATATTATTCAACAACAAAGTTTTGAATTGGAGACAGAACTTGATTCAGTGGTGAAAACATGAAAGAACATATGTCAGTGAAACTCAATTTTTCCAATTAATATTTCTTAGAGAATATATATAAATATATAGCTGCAAAATCTTAATTGTATTTGAACCTAGACTCTGCAACAAATGTCCTGAAAAAAATGGATGTATTTGAAATTTTACCACGAACAATGACTGGAGGGTCCACCTAGAAGATTAATGTATCATATTATTATCACGTACATAATGGCCCAGTTGCATCAAGCCATATTGGACCTGGTTGCACTAGCTTAACTAGACTGAATCGTCGAGAAGAGACCGCACTGAAATTTCAGAATCACAGTTGCCTTAATTTCAAGAAAAAAAAATCTAAAAACTCGAAGGATGGAGATTTCCATAAACTCCCGTTTAGTTCTCAGATTTCTTGACTCAGTTGTGCAGAATATGTAATGAGAAAACTAAAACTCCAAGATTAAAAATTTTCAAAGTTCCCATTTAATTTTGAACCTAAAAAAATTTCAATTTAAAACTTCGACGGATTATTTCGATTAAAAATATTCGAAAACTTGAAAAATAAAGATTTTCTAGAATTCGCTTTCTTTTTAACTTGATAAATTCAGATTGGGAACTTTGTCCCAGGAACAGAAAGAGAGAATCACATGATTCAAATTCCGAGAACCCGAAGAATCAAGATTTTCAAAAATTCCTCTGTGTTTTAACTGGAAAAATCTAGATTCGAAACTTCGATGGATTACTTTACGAAGGGTATCAAAAATCTATCACAGAAATAACAAGAAAGAAATCCACGGTTAAAAACCAAAAAACTAAAGAATTATAATTTTCAAGGAAGTCCCTTCTTTTAAACTAAAAAAATTTGGATTTAATTTAATTTATATTCAATTAAAATTTGGATGTATTATTCTATGATGAGGAGTATCTGAGATTTATCAGGGGAATGGAAAAAGAAAATCCAATGGTTGAACACCGAAAACCCAAAGAATTCTGATTTTCAAAAATTATTTTTCTTAACTGAAAACTGAGACATTTAAAACTTTGATGGATTATTTTGCGAAGGAGAAAAATGAAAATTTATCACAAGAATGGAAACAGAAAATCCCATACGAGTGCGCAAAACTGGTCTTTAACACGTGGGTGGTGTGTAGCGCTAGCCGAAGGCGGTTACCCTTCCACTTATCAGAGGACACTTTTTCCAAAAGTGTCGATAGCTATTTTTTATCGCAATGTGCGAGAAGTGTGGTTTTGCACATGCGTACTGTGCGTGAAGTGTCACTTGACACACACCGTGATGGGAATAGAATTTCTAATTCAAAAAAAGGAAAGGTGATACAAAAGAGAACATGACTGGTCGGAGCTTTCATTTATTTTTTTTTCCCCAAATCGCCCCAACCACATGGGCGCTTGCCTCTGCCACCTTTTCAGCCCCTCCCACCTCTCTAGTCCCTTCCACCACGACCGCGTCCCCTACCACGCCTTCCTCTTCCCCTTCTCTGCCTCACCAGTCGAGCCAGCCTGAACTCCTCCAGGATCATCCTCTGGAGGTCCTCATTACCCTCCTTCTCAGCTTCAGGATGTGAGGGGCCCATTTACTTCTTGTTGAAGGGCTCTCCCTCCCTGCTCAACCACCTGAAGGATCGGCTGCCCAAACTGAAACACAATCGCCACAAAAGTTGGTTTTGGATAAATAATAAATAAAACCTCTATTGACATAATAGTATTTTTGCATTTTTGTCACTTAATCCGCAAGACAACGCTTTATGTCCATAAAAGACTATCTACTGACTGAATAACAAAAAATATCGTTAGGTACTCGCCCGGATACAATGTTTCTGGTGCTTATGTTTGTAATCCTCGGCTTCGCCATGGACTGCAAACTCGAAGTCGCCAGAAATTTTTTTTGCCTATTTATTAAAAATATTATTCCAATCGATACTTACATCACGATTATTTCGGTGAAGCCAGTCCTCCACATAGACATATAATACCTAGACCGCGCAGTTGGTGGGGGAAGCTATACAGGTTTAGGCAGAGAGAGATGCACTCGGTCCCTACTTATCCTTGTTCAGGAGTGCTAAGAATGGGAAGAGAGATGCTGCTGAGGGTGGGAGTAAAAATTCAACTGCGTAGGGGAAACCACGCAGAAACGTTTTCTCATCGTTTTATCGCAAATTAATATTTTTTTTTCGTCATTAGAATTCGTGACAATTGAAAATTTTTTAAAAATATTAGAATGGTGAATTTTTGTTGTGTATGTGGTGTTGAACGATCAGCTGTCACTGCGGATCTCACTTTCCATAAATATGATATAGTATAAATTACCTTTTTTGCGGACCATAAAAATGATAATACCAAATGATGATCATTGAATCGAGTATAATAATTGAGACCTACATCGTGAAAATATTGACATGTGATCATTAAAATTTTGAAGTGTCATTACGTACAACAATGTATAGATGTAGTGTTTATTTTTCATGTATAAATGGTAATGTTGCCTGATAATGAGCGTTTGCAATAGAGAATGTTATTTGAAGTGTTATCATATTAAAGAAGTTGGATGAAAAGCTTTTTTCTGCACAAATTGAAGAATGTGAATTATTCTTCAAATATCCAAGAGAACAATCAACCCAGAGGAGAAAGGTCTGACAATATTTTTCTCTCATTCTGGGGATTTAACAGATATTCTTTTAATAGTCTTCGAATTTAGTCTAGTTCTTAAATCTCTCATATTCATGTTATTTCACCCATGGTAACGAAGTTGAGTGTATTTTAAACGGAATTCACAAATCTAGTCTTCACAAGACACAGAAAATGCGCACCCGCATTACAATTTATTCGAGTTCTAATATAACAATTACAGTAAATATTACTTATAAAGATATTATTCTCGATGAAACAAAAATCTATTAAACATTGGCATCTTCGAAAGAAGGTAAGAGATCTTGTGTACATATCAAGGCCTGAATAAAAAACAATGGCACATCTAAGGGTGGACTCAGGTGAAATTCGAAACTCTTCAGGGAGGGACCTGAAAAACTAAGAAAAATTTCGTTTTTAAAATTTAAAAAAAAAGTTATTTTTATTCTATGGAATCTAACAAACATTTGGAAAGAAGAAAAGTTTGAATCCGATGACAATTGTAGTGCAAGGGGCATTTTGGAGCGAAAAACACGCAAAACGTCGTTTTTCTTCAATGTATGGGGTAAAATGGGTTGGGTAGAGAATCTTTCTTTGTTTTTAGGTACTCCATGATATGTCAAGAGTCGCTCAATAGTTATTTCCATCACTCGAAGAGTTTCAAATTTCACTTGAGTCTCTCCTTAAGCTCGTATCAAATTGATTTCCCCAAGGGATTTTTACATTCGGCAATCGTACTCTCATGGGAGTGGAGGTCGTGCCAGCCTTCATATTCCATGAATAAATAGAAAACATGACTATTTTTATACTTCAATAATTCCATTTGTATCATTTTCTGGCTACCTCACTGGTACTTCCCATGTCTTCTCACTCTTTCTCCTTCTACTCATTTCAATCTACCAATCAGCCATAACTAGCCTCCCCTCCACAGAACTGTTGGACAGCGAAGGATAGCGACCGTGATTCTCTCTCTGTTTAAATTCTCCAGATCTATGTTGCATAGGGGATATGGGGAATGCGCGGTATTATATATCTATGGTCCTTCATCGCTGCTACAAGTTGGGGGGAAAGGACGCCCCGTCCGCTATTGACTTCGTTTTCTGCCCTCCCCCCCCCCAATTCCTTGCTGGTCCTGCTGCTCTTCTCAAAGACAAAAGAAAATCGATTAGACGTAGAAAACAAATTTTCTAATGCTAATGTTTTCACTAATAAATCTCATTTGTCTCAATAGATCCACTTTACACGAGAATCAAACACAAAACACTGACCGGTGTAAGCTTTCACTCATACTATTTTGCACTAATAACCTCATTGGTTTACGCACCAATTTCTCAGATCAATGTCCAGAATCTTCCATACTCACAACACTTGTTCATTTTCACTGTCTTTAGCACACGATTTCATTGTATAATATTATCACTTTGACGCTATCCTAAGACTGCATATCACGAAGAATAAAATAGTATCAACAAGTACTTACCAGCTATTTTCCGCGTGTTACCGATAATGATATGACCAATGGCAGAAATTAGGAGGGCGACGCGTTAGTATCAATGCCTCCTCTGGAAAGGAAATCACGAGTTGATACAGTAGCACCCTCTATACATATAGAATTTACATGCGTGAGGATATCTAATCACCATTATTTATGGCGTAACGTGATTGCAATTTGCAAATCAACAAATGCATTTTCACATCGAATCCCAGTTTTATTCGCGAGTGAAGTGCAAATTTATTGTGAAATCTAGTGATCATGAGAAACAAAAAGCTGAACCAGAAGGGAAAGGACAAATATAAATCAAAAGTACATTTATCGGCGATAAGGTGTAAACCTGGCCCTCAAAAAAAGTAAGTGACAATTCTTGTCATTATGGGTAAATGCAACTATAGCATTTTATAGGTTTGGATCTCCCGGGACTTCGAAGGGTGTGATTCAACTTTATTGACTCATGCCACCTGTGCATGAAATCTTCAGTAATTCATGAAGAATATTTTCCAGCCAATTCGAAATTGAATCACACTCTTGGAAATCGTAGAGCGGTCCAACATTGGAAAATGCCACAGGTGAAATCGGAGCATTTCAGCCTATCTCAACTGTCTACTCTTCAAGCTCATGAAGAACTCCTTTCCCCAATGGCAAATACATTCCACCTAGGCTTTATCTCTTCAGTAACTCGTGGATAATATTTTCCAATTAATTAGAAGAGGGGTATTCCATAAGTTTGAAGAGTAGACAGTTGAGATTGCCAAAAATGTTCCAAATTCACCTGCGGCATTTTTCAATGTTGGATGCCTTTGCAACTTCCAAGCCTATGATTCAACTTCTAATTGGCTGAGAAATATTTCCTATGAGTTGCTGAAGCGGCCAAGCAGAGGTGAAATAATTCAATCGTAAACTATTTTTGAAACTTTTCTATTTTTTGAAAAACTTCCCAAATTCTAGATCAATTGATGGACAGTTCCTCTCAAAAGATTCCATTTTCAAACTTCACCCGTACGAAAAAATTCTATAGGATTTTCTATGGGATTTCCTATGGGATTTCATATAGAATTTCCTATAGGATGCCGTACGTGGTTTCTTATCAAATTTCCTATTCGACTTCCCATAGGGTTTCCTATTGGGTTTTTGTGGGGGCTATGTGGTTTCCTATGGAAATCATATGGGGGCATATGGGGTCATATGTGTATCTTATGGGCGGTATATGAGATCATATGGGGATCATAAGCGGGTCATTTCAGAGTTATACGGGGAGCATAAGCGGGTCATTTCGGGATCATATGGAGGTCATATAGGGTCATATCAGGGTCCTATGGGGATTACATGCGGGTTATATGGAGGGCACATGGGTGGTATATCGATTCATACAGGGGTTATAAGAAACACCGTACGGCATCCTATACGAAATCCCATAGGGAATCCTATAGGATTTTTTTGTCCGTGTATGGATGGGAGGCCAGTTTCATTGTCGTGAAAATATGAAGGCCGTTACTCGACCGTTACTCCACATGGGTTCCACTTATCCACTGGGTTTATGACTAGTCGATCGTTAATAGACAACTCGTTGCCTGTTCATTATTTTATTGTCAAATACTGATCTATGGTTTATTGCTTGTCGATCGATTGCCTGAAAACCTACTAGTGCTTGACTGAGTGCACAACTCGAACCTTTTATTTACTGCTCAGTCAAGGATATTTCATAAGCACAATGCGGATATTTCCTGGCCAGTTCAGGCACTCATTACTTCACGGTGATGCGTAACTTTTAACGGAGTGCACGAGGATTGCATTCATGTGTTCGTTTCATCCGTTTCATTCGTTTCATGCCTTGCTCATTTTGGATTGTCAACTAGGAGCAAAGCTGTTGCAAATGTGTCTGCGGGTATTTCTGAGGCAGATCCATCGAATGCCTATTTTCTCAATCCACCAGTGGGGCGCATGGCGACTCAGGGGCAGGTAAGTGTAAACAATTCAGGTGATGATAATCATAATAGGTCACGCCATCAATTATTGAGAGGAACTAGGAGGAACGAATAAGAAGCGCCTTCAACTACTTCCAATTCATCACTTTCATCAATTGATTCCCTAATTCGTAGGTCATATACGTCGGAGCTTTGGACTATTCCTCTCATTCAGGATGATTCACCACACGACATTGAAGATCATTGTACAAACGGCCCACGAATATTCTTTCATCTAACTTGACAACTGAGTCATTCATCAGTTTCATCCAACGACTCTGTCATTCGTCGCTCATACACACCTTCGCTCTGGAGCATGCCTCTCACTGAGGCCAACCCCGTCAGCTACGTGGACGAAGCCAGTGGTTCGAACAATCAGCGACGATTACAAGAAGATAATTCATCAATTGACAATACATCGAAACCTTATGGTACAAGGGGCCAGGGGACGAATAGTACACAATGTGAGAAGAGAAAAGACAACGATTTTGAGAGAAACATACTCTTCGAAAAGTGATCCACCGACGGATTCTTCCCAAATTCATCTATCGCAATTCTCCTCTTTTAGTCAGAATTCATACAGCATGAATCCAAATACAGCATGGGCTAATGAGAACGGATATGTGGAGGATTTTCTAATGGATGTCGATAATGACGACAATCTAATAAGAGCAAATCACATTCATTTAGGACCAGCAGCAATAGCAGTGAATAATAGGGAGGAACACTTCACACGTAGAAACATTAAATTTTTCTTGTAAAATTAGACTACCTGAGCCGGCAATGGTTGGAAACACGCAAATTTCAGGAATTATAACACAGATGGACAATCGATGCTCACAGATGACAACCAGTTCCTTTGATTCGTAATGCATTATCATGAATTCAGAAACCGCAAAGGCTAACGAGGGCGCCACCATGGAGGATGTGTCGCGGACTGTGCAGAATCATGTGCATCGAATTGAACATTGGTTGCATGGTCGAGACTCAACATCAAAGGTCGTCGACAAAATGAACAAATATGGTTCAGAGATGAGTAACAGTTCCTTTGATTCGAAGTGCAATAGCATGAGTTCAGAAACGGCGCGGGCTAATGAGGAAGCCATCATGGAAAACGTGTTCCGAACTGCGGTGAATAATGAGCCTCAAATTGAAAACTGGTTGCATGGTCGAGTCTCATTATCAAATTATACTTTGGATGACACCACGGCGAAGGCAGAAGGACTGTTGGAAGGTGAACTGTTTATGAAAATTGACGATATGTATGACCCAACATCAAAAGAAACCTTGTCTGGAAAAATGCAATAGAAAGATGATCACATTGGTACTTCAACGAATATTGACAGAGAATCTTTAACTGTGCGAGGTGTGGTGACCGAAGATGATGCGATTGAACAGAACCGTCCTAGAACTGAACCTACGGTAGCAATAATGAATGAGGGCTTAATCGATCATGACTATACATTGATGACAACACCGTCGCATTCTCATTCTCATCATGAAAGTAGGAGTTAGTAATCCAACAGTAAAACTTCCGATGGTGTGTGGGCCCGAGAAGAAGGTGTCACTGAAAAAAACCTACTCAGAAATATACAAGATACCATACCTCATAAATCACCAAAAGGATGAAACATTTCGACATATTCACCAAGGCCGCAATCTCTTTATCGAATCGCCCATTCTACAAAGATGACTCAAAAGCAGGGAAATAATGATATCGATAATAACGATGATAATGATTTTAGTGACGTTGAATGGATGAATAATTTCATAGATGATGATTGATGACAAGAATTACCTCGATGTGAATCAATGTGCAGTCCTTGGAATCGCTGCAGTAGCCAAAGGGTGAGTTGGCTTGGAAGAGGTCACAGCTAATATGAGCCTCCATTATCTGAACAAGAAAATGTATAAACAATTGAGTGAAAAAATGAATGAGAACTTCATAGATATTGCTGAAGAACATATGAAACAGAATGCCAATGAAGAGTGCCGTATAGGTATGGGGATGAATTCTGTTATCAATGGTATTCCCACATGTCAATTGATAACAGATGGGACTTGACCTATCCGATCATATAATAAAGGAGGTCACAAAAGTCTGGAATGGCTGTAGGAATCGGGGCCCGGACCAAGAAAGTAATAATTGCAGGTGTCAAGAATCGTTACTGTTATGTATGTAGAGTCGCAGAGAGCGCTGGGAAACTAATTCCAGATCACAAATGCTGGATCAACTATCCAAAAGACAAGAGTATCCTGGGCGTTGGAAGCACTGTGATTACAGAAGAATTCAAGACAAGTATCGCTAAGCATAATGTGATATATTCGCATCTGATAGGAGACGGTAATAGCAGCTCATATAATTAGGTTCTTGAAGTTAATCCTTATCCAGATCATACTCCCGTGGAGAAATGGGAATGCCGGTTATAGTTACAACGTTGTAGAAACCAAGAAGTTATAGCCATTACCAGGAGTATTAAACCAGGACGATCAGTGGAATTGCAGGAGCTGAAAAAACTTATTTACGAGATATTTTCTGAATTGACAGGCACGTCACCAGTGCGTCCAGGCATTGAAAAAGGCAGAAAATACGTTATAAGGAGAAGATATCCAACTTGCACAAAGATCTTGTGAATTTGATGTATCATATTTTTGGAAACGACGCGAATTGTCCATATTTTTGTAATGGAGAAAGTAGGCCCAATGAGCGTAATTAGATTCATCTACTTGAAGAATGTGGTGTCTTCTAGCAGCTGCAATCAGTAATGCAAAAATGGAGTGATAACGCCTCCCATCTGTTGATGGGAGAAAGGTCACATTTAGCTGAGGCACTCAATTCTGTATTAGCTGAATATATCTATGAAACAGACGTCAATGTTCTGCCTTTATAACACTCGTACTGCAATGGTTGTTATACAATTTGATGATCAAAATGTCGCCAGCACGTATCACAGACAAACAGGCGCAATTCCCCCTCCGGAACTCATCGAAATGGAAGCACGGAGGCAAACGAAGAATATATATAACCGAAAGTACAGAAAGACTAAAAAGTTCCCCGACTTAGCATCTAGTGAAACTGAAAATATGAGGGATTCAACTGATTACGACCTACATCCTCCAAAACCAGGTATGTCCCCAGAACAATATCAAGAGGCTGAGAAACAGCTTGTGGACACCATGTATGAATGGCAAGCGAATCGAGCCGAGAAAGAAGAAGAAACGTGAGGAAATAAAGGAAATAAATATCTCTTAAAGAAAAAATTACTCCTGACAAGTCATATTTCACAAATCTGTCGCATGAAGAAGACTACACCAATAGCCAAAACGGTAAAGAGTCTTCTGTATCCACCGGTGACCGTGCCGGCTACAAAGAACTACGAGCGCAAATGCAAAAATCGAATAAAACAACAATACAGTGGATTACAGGAATGTGGAATCATAATAGATGATGAAATCCCTTCCTTTGCAGCGAAACCAAATGGTTTATTGTGGAATAACGCAATCCTGATTATTCATTGTCCCTACAATATTCGTAATAAGACAATTGAAGAAGCATGAAAAGATTCCAAACTATTGAAATCGCTCAAGAAAATATGCAACTACGGAGAGGCAATAGTTTCAGCTTTGAATCCAAATAGTCCTTTGTATTATCAGATAATGGGCAGTCTTACGATTACAAAACAAAAAAAAAGCAGATTTATACTAGCAACAAATATGGATGAAGTGGCTCTGACCATTGACTACACACAGGAAAAGTTCTGATCAGAACATATGGTACCTAACCTCAAGGAATTCTATAACAAGTTTATGGTTCCTGCCACCCTATAACAAGTTTATGTTTATTCTATAACAAGTTTATGGTTCAGGCCAATGCCACTGCGCGATAACATTCGATCCAAACAACCTACCGACAATCAATAAACAGAAAGGGGTAACTCTATAATTGCTTGTGAGTATGTATCCAATAGATTGGAATCAAACATAATTCCCAGTGATGTTCCTGTGCTAAACAACGAAGATGTAGGCAATGATGTGGATCCTAATGAATTCGTCTTCAATAACCTCAGTGTTAAAGATTTGGGAGCAATATTTGATTATGAAGAATTCGAGTTAGAAATTAGTCATATTGACTTATTTGGAAAAATGATGGAAGTCACCAATTAATTGTGAACATATCAATCGCCTCTATTATATCGCAAGTTGTCAACAATACGAACGATAGATCCGATCTATAATACATTCAAATTTTGTATCGACCAGGTCATTGTATGTGTGCTTATTATAGTACACGACAACTATTTTTTTATGATACATACTGGGTAAACGGCCAGCGCCCAAGCGTTGACCCTTTCATAACTTATCTGAGACGTTGCTTCCATTTTATTTATTCGAACAGAAGCCAGTTACCTTCCCACGCGTACAACAACACATAAATTGCATAGATTGTGCAGTATTTGCTATTGCAATTGCAGTGAGTTTATTACCTGGTCTCAATTCATCACAGATTACCTATGAAACTTCACAAATAATGTGCTTCCATTTATATGAAATGTACACATTTCGTAATCTCGACCATTTTCCCATATTACAGGATAAATGTAGCATCATAATTCCAAATTTGCCTGAAGTTATTGAAAATGAAATATTTGCATATCTTGAACGATTGGAGCAACACTTAGATTAAATCTTTAGAATTTCTCTGTCCATGAAGCCAACTAGTTTCTAATATCTTGAACGGTTGGAGCAACACTTAGATTAAATCTTTAGAATTTCCCTGTCCATGAAGCCAACTAGTTTCTAATCTCTTGAACGGTTGGAGCAACACTTAGATTAAATCTTTAGAATTTCCCTGTCCATGAAGCCAACTAGTTTCTAATATCGTGGAAGAATATGATATTTAGCCCCGAATACATCCTTTGTAGCAATAACAGTAGAACAATAACAGTAGTTTTGACGAGGCTGATAGATGCACACTGCACCCATGATGGAATCCGCACTGACACTCTGGTTATATTAATAATGATACTCAAAGTACAAATTACAAGCTGAATCGATGAACGTATAACAGTGGAACACGCTCTGAATTGGGCAATAAAATGGAAGAAAAAATACAATTATGAGTCACATTGTTGCCAAAAATGTCGTAATCCCTGAGTTCAGGACAGTTCATAGTTCCATTGTAAAAAGTCAGAGTGTTGTAGGCAAACAATGAGCAACAGATGAAAATTGTTATGGTAAAAATCCACCAGGAGTTATTTAAAATTTCAATTGGCAAGTCCCCCCTTTAGAAGGAATGAAAGCTTATATGAACCCAGGGTCATCAGTTTTGAAAGCTCCGCTTACAGCAATTTGAGTATAAATAATAATATGAAGGAAAAATATAACCATGGCTTCAATAAACTAGGTGGATAAAAAAAGGCCTGTTGAAAACTCAATCGAATTCAGCATGATAGATAAAAAATTAACTCTCTGAAAAATATAGTATATTTGTAACCTACGGAGATAAAATGAAGGAGTCGTGCAGAGGTGCGGAATTACCACCGGAGCCGAAGGCGAAGATAGTAAGCACGTATGTAAGGTTCTTTTATTTTATCCGCTGTGGTTACGTACGCGGAAAGTGAAATTTCCCTCCCACGAAGCAGGGGAGAAATGTGTACTTTGCGCTCACCGGGGCGAAAAATAATTATAAGGGGGCGGACAATGAAGCCATGAAAAAATATGAGTACACAATAGTTGCGTGCTTTGTCAATACGTTCATCAGCCAGTCCCTTCGACAACTCAAAAGTTACTATTATAATGACAATGACAAAATTATTGCTGTTGGTTTTCATGATATGGAACTTATTGAATTGTAATCACATCAAGAACTCAGAAATTCATGAAAATGTAACAAGGGGATGGTAGTGCAAACATTATATATTTTTTTCTCATTCCCTAATACAATCAAAATTATCAGCTTCAGGCAAAATTTTCGATGTCTATATACAGTCATAATGTACTCCGAGATTGAGCCATAACTTTACAAATTCGTTGACGATTGCGATCATGATGAAAGAGAGTAAGGAGAAAATAACAATGAAGGTATAGGAAAATGTATAAACCAAAAAATGACGAATTTGTAAATTTATGGACGCAATCGAGAGGGTAATGAGAAGAATTATGCAGTAGTGGAAAAGTAAATGAAGGATCACGATAAACAAAAAGGAGAGAAATCAAACAGATAAATACAATCCAAGAATGATAAAAAAAAATACAACAACAGAATAATTGCTATTGCACTACTCTTTTCCACTGCCATAAGCTTATCAGCTTATATGACTCTTTACTCTCTGAAGTTATGATCGCTATCAATCTTGTTCGAATCCCTTCCTTTTCTTTTTTTATGTACTAATTTTTTCATTCATATTGCAGGTTGCTAAAACGTCCACCGATTATTTAGGTTCGGTGGCATCGACGTTTCAATATGGTGAGGAACGTCCACTATTGGTGGCTTCAGTGGAAGGCCGACTGGGAGCCATGTATTCCTTATGTTTTAATTGCCGTGCCTCATAATGATGGACGGAGCTTGGCTGTGAAATGGGTCGACCTGTTACTACCGGAGACAGGATTTCTTAGGCGAAAATTGAAAACAATTTCATCTTATTCAAACATACGTAGACTTCCAATTGAACTTTCTGATTTAGGGTATACAAATAGATTATGATTGATATATTGAAGGAAACTTTTTATGTAATAAAGATCAAAGTAGTGAAATATATATTTTGTATATCTACTTTTCTTTGTAAATAATCCCCCAGGTTTCTCTATAAATGGTCTTCCTTTCTCATTGCTATAAATTGCCTTATATTCACCACGAGCTCTCACGGTTTCTGAAAATTGGTAAAGCTTCAAATCGTTGTTATGTTTTTTAGCAGGGAGCAGAAATACGTTGGGAGGGATGAAATGAAGAACATAATTTTTGACCATTCAAGAATATTTTGCATTCATTCCAGGAGAGTAAGAATACTTCGAAAGAGGGCAAAAGAAAAGATAGGAAATTCTCGTACGGTATTTTGATTTTTACTTCGGAATAGCAGATTTGTGAACGGAATTTTTTTCGATTATTGAATTTTGTGCGGAAATGTCTCAAAATGCCATGGCAAATGAAAATTTGAAGTACATTTTTTTTCACATATGTGATTTTTCGTTTAAAGTGTGTGTGTGTGGGTGTGGGTGTGCGTGTGTGCGTGTTTTTTTTTTGTCTGTTGAGAGAATGCATTTACGCACGACCACTTGAGGGAGGGTTCAGCAGGATTCCTCCGTCAAGTGAGTGTCGGACTCGGACAAAACTGGGAATACCGACTAAACTCCAGTCAGACATATTTCCACTAACCTTTCATCCCCTTGCGGCACCACCGTAACGTATTACTTCGCGAGGGAGGTCTCAGCTGGTTGCTATTCCACGTTTTTTCATCTAATGTACGCCCCTCTATCCCGCTAAGATGTTGAGCGTGATTAGGAGGTTCCAAAAAGACTTCTCACCCATACGGCAACCTTGTGCTTGCGTTCCTCATTTCTGAGCTCCTTCATGACTTTGGCCGCAAAGTTACTCGTTGCGTCCCAGACTTTGATGACAGCATTGCTTCCACCAGGCTCTCAAGCTTGACCTCTCTTCCTATGTCGGACGCCCACGTACTTCGGATCTCATTGAACCGGGGGCATGTAAAGAACACATGCTCTGCGTCTTCGTCCACTCCTGTGCAAACTGGGCACTCCGGGGAATCTTCATGTCTGTATTTATGAAGATACGCCTGGAAACACGCGTGTCCTGAAAGCATTTGTGACAGGTAATAATTGACCTCTCCATATTTTCGACTTACCCAGACGGTCACCTGTGGGATTACGCGATGAGTTCCCCCCCTCGGTAGAGGCGTCCCACTCTCACTGCCGTCGTTGTAAGCTCTTACGCCTCTCGCTTGCGCTGAGTTCTACGGGGCTTTGTGTTTCCGACTGTCTCGTTCCGTAGTGAAGTTATTATTTACCTTATCAGGTGTGTAAAGTCCGATACGACTGACGTGGAGTCTCACTACGAAAACTGCTAAGCTACCGTATTTTCACTTAGCTAGTGTTTGTATTTTTTAATTAGGATGAATGAATGTTTTTAATAAATGAATAAATGCGTTGAGTCACTTTAACCACTATTTAATTCCACAATCACTTATTCTATTTTACACTAGTCTTATGAAATATCTTTAGTCTTTGAATTATTTGAATTGACTTCACTTGACACCTTAGCTAGGACTTGAGAATATTTCGCGATGTGAATACTTGGACCCGTGGGTGTGAACACTTGGACCCGTGGGTGTGAACTGAACTTGGAGAATTTCAGGAGAAGTTACTTAGCCTTTGCCTTGCAGAAATGGAAGGGATTTCAAAAGGGATTTCTATTGGTTGGAAAAGCCGTTGACACTTTCTTGGGTTGCAATTGGTCAAGTAAAGTGACAAGGGAAAGTGGATGTACAAAAAAAAGGGAAAGCGCCTCGGTACGCGTTGAGGGCGAGTGTTGCACACGTGTTGACCACTCGACGGACCACCTAAAGGGCTGCGTCCGGGTAAAGGCACACAAAAAATTGGGAAATTTCTCGTTTGAGGATTTCAACTCGAGATATAAAAAAAGTTCTTTGTTCGAAAATTGTCCGTACGTGATTTTGTCTCGGTTTTGGAGATTTCACGTTTCTCTCAAGTATTTAGAGTGTTATGCATGATTTTGTTTGTGCCTAGCCGAAGGTCTCGAGTATTTGGAAGATATTTTTCTCCGTTCAAAAATATTTAATGAAATTTTCTTTCCTTAAAAGTTGTTGAATAAATTGTTCTTATAAAAAAAAACATGTTGCGACGCAACACCGACTTCTTACGTCGATACAGAGACTTTCGCTCTTCGGCCAATACCTCAATAGGTAACGTTTCGGCAATGACGCACACTGCGCCCTCGGACACCATGCGGTATGCGTTCGCTACTCGCAGAGCACTCAGTCGATAGACTGGTGCTGTCTTTCGCTGTGATTCTTGCAGCTGCAGTGCATCAACCCAGATGAAAATGCTATAGGTGGGCACTGACGTGATCACCGATGATAGCAGCGCTCGTCTTCTTTGTATAGGACCGCCGATATTAGGCATGAGGCGCGATACAGTAGATCTGACTTCAGACGCCTTGGCATCCACGTGCTCCGTTCGCTGCTTAAAATTGAGTCGAGCATCAAACATCACCCCCAGGTATCGGATGTACGACTGAGAGGTAATTTCACAGGACCCGACCTGCAGCGGTATTGTCTGTAATTCCTTTCTGCTGGTGATCGGCACAGCCTCTGTCTTGTGTCACGCCAGTTTCAGGCCCACTGTGTCCATCCAACAGTGGATCGTTTCGAACGTCATGTCGAAGGTGTAGTTTATCTCATCAAAGTATTTGCCCACAATGACTATCCGCAAATGCTACGAGTTTAGTTTCCCGTGACAATCCCAGTTTCAGCAGCCCGGCATACATGACATTCCACAACAGGGGATCCAATACTGAGCCTTGAGGTACCCCTCCAGTTACCCTGTACTCCTAAGGACCACCCTCCGTGTCATACTTGAAGACTCTTCCAGTGAAATGGCTATCGACCATTCTCCATAAGTATCTCGGTACATTGAAATTCTCAATAGCCTCCATGATACGGTCCTACCTGGCCGAGTTGAAAGCATTCTTGATGTCTAGTGTCGTTACTATGCAATACTTCTTCATGACATTGAGCCATCATTTCCCTGCGATCGCCTCCCTAGCGTCATCGACGACAAGGTTGATAGCGTCCAGAGTGGATCGGCCTTTCCGGAACCCGTATTGGTTGTCCGCCAACAGGGGTTCGACTGCTATTTCTATCCGTTGATGAACGATACACTCGAGAATCTTGCCAGCGGTATCGAGCATGCTGAGGGGACGGTATGATGAAGGGTCATCCGGTGGTTTTTTCCCTTTCGGGAGTAGTACTAATCTCTGCTTCTTCCACGTGGCAAGAAAGGTGCCCTCCCTTAGGCACTCGTTGTATACGTCCACGAAAAGCTCGGGTATCACGTGGATAGCTGACTTCAGTACGATATTGAGAATTCCATCAAGACCAGGGGCCTTGGTGTTACCTAATCTACTGCAAGCTTCCATCAGTTCTTCCTTGGTGATTGGTGGAACCATCATCTTTTCTCACTGTTCGCCTGTGAGATAAAGTTCTGGCTCTTGCGGGAACAACACCGTGACGATTTTTTTCTACAGCACAGAACACGTTGGTGTCGGCATTGATTGACTATTCAGTCTCGACATCACCACCTTGTACGGTCTACCCCACGTATCCCTTTCCACCTCAGCGAGGAGTTCCCTCCAAGATTGCTTTTTACTGCACTTGATGGCTTTGCTGAGGTTTCGGCGTGCTTTCTTATATCTCGTCTGCAACTCCTCCAAATTCGGCTCTTTTCGGCCACGCTGAGACCGTCTCCTAGCTGCATTACACTCTTTTCGTAGGATGGCAATGGTTTCATTCCACCAATACACCGGTGGGTGCCGGTTTGTGGTCCGCTTCCTGGTCATGGTTGCATCGCAAGCTTCTGTCAGCCTTCACATGAAGTTTTGTGCCTTTTCAATGGCATCGCTACCACTGAACAGGCGTTCATTCAATGCGGCTGAATAGGAGCTAGGATCAAAAGTGCTCACCCTCCAGCCGATGCAGTTAGTCTTCTTAGGTGTTATGGCGGTTCTCTGGCCAATATATGCCTGCCAAAGAATCGCGCAGTGGTCACTTGCAGTCTCAACGTCAGTTACTCTCCATGAGCAGTTCTCCTTTGCGAGGAGGCTGCTCACGAAAATAAGGTCCATAATCGAGGTTGCATCTCCTGTCATGAAAGTTGAACCAACGCCATTGTTCAGCTAACCCACGTCCAACGCTGCCATGGCTTCCAGTATGGCTTGCCCTCTGGGATTCGTCTCCCTACTTCCGCAGTCGACTGCCCAGACATTGAAGTCCCCAGCTATCGCCATGGAAAAGTGCTGCTTCGCATCCTCGGTCAGTTCATCCAGGAAGTCGGTGAATTTATCCGTAGGGAGGCTTGGTGGAGCATAGCAGCTGTAGAAGTAAATTCCGCCAACCCTAGCCTTCACAAAGCTATCTTGTATATCTTCACTGGTGATGCTCTGGAATGGCTGATTTCTAGAAACCCAGATTACAGCCTTCTTGCTGACGTCAGTAATCTAGGATTGAGTACCAAGACGTCGGTATGGCTCCGAGATTATGACCAGATCAGGCTTCAGCACTCGCACCGTTTGCATGAACAAGTCGTGTGCGGCCTCACAATAGTTGAGGTTGACTGTAGCACCTTCATCGTCATCTGTTGGTTAACTTCTGTAGCGCCTCCTGATAAACTGGGCACCTGGTGCTGCCAACAATATGAGTGCAGTTCTCCGTGTTCGCTTTCTCAGCGCACAAAGCACAATTGGGTTCCTTTTTGCAGGCAACAACAGTATGGCCGGACTCAGCGCGTTTGACGAAGAGCTTGGACCGGTCGACCCCAACCTTGCATTTGGTGGCGAGATGGCCATAGTGGCAGCACGTGCAGAACTTTAATGGCCTCCACTCTTCTCCCTCGGCAGTTGACCCAGCATTTTTTAGCGCATTTTCTAGTCTTCCCGTGCTCCCCCAGGATCTTCTTCGCTGTCGTAGCTGTGAGTCTCATTGAGGCAGTCTGGGTACCTCCATAAGCTTTACGAAGGGACTTGAATGCATCGGCTTGGATCTCGTACTTCTTCCCAGCTGCTCCCCGTAGTGCTCGATGACATCCTCCTTCGATGTGGTTTCGTCAAGATCTTTGATCTTGAGATCGTCTTGTGGCCTCTTACTGAGTACCTCAACCTTATCTCCGAGGAGATTGACGATGGCTGTACGCAGCTTAGGTGCTCCAGCAGTCGTCTTTCTGCTAAGGATGATAAGCATATCCCCGGTTGCTGTTCGACGGATCTTATCGACAAAACCGCTAGCGTCCTCGGAGGGAAAATCCTTCTTCACCCGGCGTAGGATATCCGAGTACTTCTCCTTGTCCTTGGGGCGTACAATCAGCGCATCAGGTCTCATCCGTGATTTCCGAGTAGCCTTCTCCTGTTTCTTTTTTCCCTTCGTCTTTTTGGAAGGCAGCTGTGGAGGGAACTGTCCGGTCTACCTCTTTTTCTCCTTCTTGTTCTTCTTCACTTGCGTCCATTCAGGCTTAACAGGTGGATCGAACGGTTCCACAGTCTTTGGGGCTGCCTTGCTGGTCAGATTCTATTGCTTCAGCTTCGGCAATTTTTGAGCTTCTACCGCAGGAGAGCCTTTCGAGCGGTTTCTACGCACTGCTCTGCGGAAATCTCGGGCCGACTGCATCGTATTCGGATCCTCCGAATCCGAGGCCTTTGCCGTCGTTTCAGAGTCCGTCCGTAAACGCAACGTGGGTGGTGCTTGTGGAGTTTGCACGGGTTTGGTAAAGGAAGGGTCATGCTTTGGTGCGGGTCTCCTCTAAACTCTTGAGGCGTTTGAATGCGCTTCCGATAGTTGCCACCTTGGATTTGATCTCCTTGTGGACATTTATCCTGGGCTGGATATACTCATGAAGGCCTGCGATGAGTTTTTCAAGTCTTGCCCCTACATGACGGCATTCCGTGTCCTGTTTAATCTGCGACTCGTCTCTTCTTGTAGCATCCTAGGCCAAGGAGTCCAGCTTTAACGAATGTGATGATTGGCTCCTCCCACAATCCATGGAGCCGGCATCTGCCACCGAGGCTTTCACTCGATCGGAACTGATGGCGGGATTTACTTTCTCAGGGATACCCGCATGGGAGCTTTGTATTTTGTCATAACTGATCATTATTTACTGTAGGCTGTTACAGAGAGCCCACCCGATACTCTTTCTGCAGGCTGTTATAGGGAGCCCACCCTGCATGCCTCTTTCGGTCCGCGGGAGCTATTTTATTTCACTCCAGTCTGCTGAGTCAGCAAGCTGACCCAGTTAGGACTTACCCTATCCACCACCTAGGGACGCGCCGCCGTAGAAGTTGGGCTTCTCCACCAAGGTGCCCCTGAAAAGCCTCGGCTCGGCGGTCCGTGTGTGCATGTGTGTATGTGTGTGTGAGTGCGTGTGTATGTGTATGAGTTTTTCTTTTTAAGAGGTTAAGGGAAATTTTCAAAAGATTCTGGTAAAGTCATGGCAAAAACCAGATCTGGGATTTTCACCCAGTAAAACTCTTGTTCCTCTCTTCTCTTACCCCAGACTGCCCACGGAACTGCCGACAGGCATTACTTCGCGGGGGGACATTCTAGCTGTGTCTCTTCCTCTGTTATAAACGCTGTGCCATACATCCTCCTTCCTCACTCAGATGTTAGGGGTGAGAAGGAGGTTCCGGTAGCTTCCTCGCCTATGCAGCATTCTTTCGACGACGCTCTTTCTCACGGAGATGCTTCATGACTTTCGCCGCGAAGTAGCACGTTGCGTCCCAGGTGGCGTTCGATGACAGCATTGCTTCCACCAAGTTCTCAGGCAAGATCGTTCCATTAAGTGCAGACTCCCACTCCGAGCGGCTCATTCTGAAACGTGGACGTATAAAAAAAACACATGCTCTGCGTTTTCTTCAATACCTGTACATAAGGGGCAGTTCGGGGAATCTTCATGTTGATATTTGTGAAGATACGCCCGGAAGCACCCATGTTCTGAAAGCATCTGAGTCAAGTAGTAATTAACTTCGCCATATTCACGGTTTAGCCAGACGCATACCTGCAGGATCAGCCGATAAGACCATCTCCTTTTCAGCGAGGAGCCCCGTTGTGGCTGCCATCGCTGCACAC
Organism: Diachasma alloeum; assembly: GCF_001412515.2. Lineage (NCBI taxonomy): Eukaryota > Metazoa > Arthropoda > Insecta > Hymenoptera > Braconidae > Diachasma > Diachasma alloeum. Next base: position 246,556 of record NW_021680456.1, on the reverse strand, counting down.
TCTCACGTCGCACTTGGGCTCTGAACTCAGTCTAGTTCAGTTGAGTTGATACTTTTGCCGGTATAAGGATATTCGTTCTTCGGCTAGTACTTCAATCGGCATCATTCCGGTAATGATACACACAGCATCGTCGGACACAGTGCGGTATGCGCTGGCAACTTCGAAGAGACTCAGTCGGTAAACCGCTGTCACTTTGCGTCGGATCTCCTGTAACTGCAGTACATCAGCGCAAATAGCAATGCCGTAGGTGAGTACTGACGTGATCACCGACGACAGTAATACCCGTCTTCTTTGCTTGGGACCTCCTCTATTGGGCATAAGGCACGATAGCGCGGATCTTACCCCAGATGCTTTGGCAGTCAAATGCTCCACTTGCTGCTTGAAGTTGAGTCGGGCATCGATCATTACCCCCAGGGACCGAATGTACGGCTGGGATGAATCTCACAGTTACCGACTTGCGGCGTTATTGTCTCGATGCACTTCCTTCCTGTAATTAGCACGGCCTCCGTTTTATGCTCTGCCAGGTTCAGGCCCACAGTGCATCCACCGACGAACCCTGCGGAATGTCGTGTCGAAGAAGTAACTGATTTCTTCTATGTGTTTTGCAACGATCACCACGCCAACGTCGTCCGCCACGAGTTTTACATCGCTCGGCTGCGATAGGTTCAACAGCCCATCATACACGATGTTCCACAGAAGAGGGCCCCGGACTGAACCCTGAAGTACCCTTCCAGTAACTCCATATTCCTTAGGGCCATTCTCCGTATCGTATTTTAGAACTCTGTTGGTGAAGTAGCTAGCTACCATCCTCCGCAAGTATTCAGGCACATTCATCCTCTCAAGAGCCTTCATAATGCAGTTCCACCTGGCCGAATTGAAGGCGTACTTGATATCTATAAGATAACCACCAGACAGTACTTCTTTGTGCTTCCAAGCCATCTCGCGCCTGAGATCGCTTCCCTGGCATTGCTGACGACAAGGTTGACGGCATCGAGTGTGGAGCGGCCTTTTCAGAAACCGTATTGATTGTCGGCTAACAACGGTTCAACTGCTGCTCCTATCCTTCTGTGGACGATGCTCTCAAGTATCTTTCCGGCTGTGTCCAGCATGCAGAGAAGACGGTAGGATGAGGGTTCGTCCGGTGACTTTTTCCTCTTTGGGAGTAGTACCAGTCTCTGCTCCTTCCTCTTAGCTGGAAAGATACCGTCCTTGAGGCATTCATTGTACACCTCCAGGAATAGAGCTGGCATTGTCTGAATGGCCGTCTTCAGAGCGATGTTCGGAATGCCATCTAGTCCAGGGGCTTTGGTGTTCCCCACACGGCTGCAACCTTCCATCAGTTGGTCTCCCGTTATCAGCGGGATGATCTTTTCCTCATCTCGCTTGACAGCACAGTAGAGTTCTGATTGTACGGGAGACGGCACTGTGACAATTTTCTGCAGGAGCTCGGGGCATGTCGGGGGTGGCATTGGCTGACTTTTGAGTCTTTACCACCATTACCACCTTGTATGGCCTGCCCCACGAGTCACTTTCTACTTCCTCCCGGAGCTTAAACCAAGCTTGTCTTTTACTATGCTTAATGGCCTTGTTGAGTTTCTGCTGCGCTTCCTTGTGCTTTGCTTCCAGTCCTTCAGAGTTCGGTTTCAGCCGGCCACGCTGTGCTAACCTCCACGCTCTATTGCACTGTTTCCGAAGCGTGGCAATCGTATCATTCCATCAGTATACCGGTTGACGCTGGTTGGCAGTACGCTTTCGGGGCATGGTGGCATCGCAGGCTTCGGTGATTTCCCTCATAAGATTGTTAACATTTGCCGTGGCGCTATTGCCGTCAAACGGATGACCATCTAGTGCCGTTATATATGTGTAGGGATCAAAAGTGCTCACTTTCCACCCGATTGAATTGGCTTTCTTGGTAACGGTCCAGTCTTACGGCCAATGGACACCTCCCAGAGTATGGCTCGACGGTCGCTAGCTGTGTAGATATCGACCACATTCCATGTGCAGTTCCCCCTTGCGAGGTTGCTGCTCAAGAAAGTGACATCTACAATTGAGGTCGCCGCTCCTCTCACGAAGGTTGGTTCATTTCCGCTATTCATCAAGACGACATCGAGCAAAGACATGGTTTCCAGTACGGCTAGTCCCTTTTCTTTCGTTTTCCTGCTTCCCCAGTCAACTGCCCAAGTGTTGAAGTCCCCGGCTATCGCGACGGGAAAGTGCGGCTTCGCCTCCTCAGTCAGCCTATCTAGGAAGTCTGTGAACTCATCGATTGAGAGCCTCGATGAGACATAGCAGCTGTAGAAATATATACCGCCGACCTTAGCCTTCACGAAGGCCCTCTCTGTGCTACAAATAGCACTCTGGAATTTGTAACCGTTGCAAGACCAAATGACAGCCTTATTGGTCATACCGGTAGTCCAGGTGTCGATATGGCTCCGAAATCTCTACAAGATCGGGTTTCAACTCCCGCACCGTCTGCATAAGCAGGTCGTGTGTGGCCTCACAATGGTTGAGGTTGAGCTACAATAATTTCATCGTCGTTTCTTTACCACCTTCTGCAGTACCTCCTGATACACTGGGCATTTAGTGCTGCCAGCGATGTGGATACAGTTCTCCATATTACAATGACGCAAAGCTTGGAACGGTCAACCTCGCTTTTGCATTTAGTCGCGAGATGGCCATAGTGCCAACACTTCAAGTATTTCAATGGTCTCTCCAATTGTGACGGCACTAACCAACGTGAACCTCAAAACTTAAAATATAAACCGTAGACTTATCCATAACTCGATGCAAAACTCAAAACAGCCAAAGTGTTGTCACCTTCGGCCTCTGCTCCTCGATGTCCCCATGAAAATCCTCGAAAATCGAATAAACACAGAAAAACGGAAAAACGAGAAAATGTTGTCGGGCGCCAGCTGACTTTTGTTCCAGCGGTGTCAACGAACCGTATTAAAGAGAACCGTACGAAAAACTTAGCCATAATCGGGGAAACCAAGGGAGAGGTTGCGGAATTAGATCGACTATCTCGGCGGTATTCGGAGAGCGGGGTAGGATCGGTTGCTCGGTCTTAGGAAGGATGTCGCGAATTCAACAAAATGCACCGAAAAATCGAAAGGAAGAATCAGAGAATTATTTACATGGGGGATGAANGAAAAACTTAGCCATAATCGGGGAAACCAAGGGAGAGGTTGCGGAATTAGATCGACTATCTCGGCGGTATTCGGAGAGCGGGGTAGGATCGGTTGCTCGGTCTTAGGAAGGATGTCGCGAATTCAACAAAATGCACCGAAAAATCGAAAGGAAGAATCAGAGAATTATTTACATGGGGGATGAAAGAATTACTTTAAAGTTACTCCGGGATTTATTCAATTTCTCGATAATATTTCAACTCAGGTGGAATTTCTATTCTTCACAATTAAAATACATCAATTTCGATTAACTTCAACCAAATTAAATTCAATTAAATTCCCGAGAGTGAGAGTACGTGAATTGACCTTGAGAGAGAGGTTATCACGAAGGGAATGGGAGGTCTGAAAAGTCCAGGCCAGCGATCTCTCCGCATCGTCCATAAACTGGAGTGCTGGAGGATCTGAAGGCGACGTTAATTCCAAAGCGATGATCTCGGCGAATCTCCTCATAACAATAAATGACAATTAATGGACGAGGGACTCAAGCATGCAAATGTCCCGTAAGAGTGCCATTTTGCCCCATATTCGAGTCCGTCCCCCATCAAGAGCGTCATGGCGTCACAAAAAAATTCCTGGAGCTCACGAGCTTCACTGTTGTGATTTTCGGAGTCTCGTCCTCCGAGAAACCCTAAAGTAACAAATTAAGACCTTGGAGAAGCTTTACTGAGCTAGAAGAGAACCCATTTGTGGCTTCAATTCACTCAGGGAAGAGAAAAAACCGCCATGTGCATGACAGCGTCACCCACGGCACGTCAGGAGCATGTGTGCACTTGTAGACCTGTTTTATCCACTTTTTCCCACTAAAATTGGCACTGGACATTCCCCATACGTTCCCGAGGATTCCAATGAACTAATTATGCACTCAGAAGGTGCATTAATTGTTCACAAGATCTCCTGGTGAACGGAGAGGGCACAATGGCGCCATGGCAGGGCATGGGCCATGTGCGGCCTTTTATTGTGTCTCACTGTCCATTATCACTATCACTGGAGAGTCACTGGGGTTTTTATCATTGGGGAGAGGTCTAGGAAGCCGAATGAGGGTTTTATGCACTTACTGGTGCATTTTTCCTCTCGCTCGGAGGGGTTTTGGTGGTTGGGAATGCATCTCGGTGTCACTCGTTTGAACGCCGGTGCACTTTTCCGGAGGTTATCACTGGGCACACTGGGAATAGATGCACTTCTCTCCTCGGGAGAGAGTGTACATGGTGAATAAAAATGTACTTATCATGTTTCTCGTGTGGGCCCTCGGCGATGGTCTCCACCAACTCTCTCAATCGCTGCAGATCTTCTTGGGGATGTCATCGCAGTGGCTGCTCGGGTCCAACTCTCCTAACTCGGCAGTTAACCCAGCCTATTTTGATTTTCCCATGTTCTCCCAGGATTTTCTCCGCTGCCGTAGCTGCGAGCCTTACTGATGCAGTCTGGGTTCCTCGAAATGCCTTGCGGATGGACTTAACAGGATCTGGTTTGATGTTATGCTCTGCCCCAACTGCTGCTTGCAGGGCTTCGACGAGCTCGTCATTCGTTGTGGTCTCATCGAGATATATGATCTCGATATCTTCTTGTGGCACCTTACTAAGCACCTCTGCCTCATCTCCGAGGAGACCCGCGATGGTTGTATGCAGTTGAGGGGCTTTGTCACATGCTTTCTTCTTCATGATGAACATCATATCCCCAGACGTCGCCCGACGTGTGTGTGAGTGTGTATGTGTGTGTGTGTTTTCTTGCCTGGAGTCATGAAGCAAAAAAATGCTCTTTATGCACACCCTGCAGTTTGGTCATTTCTGCAGGGTAGTGTCCGAGTCGGTCAGGTCTAGCTGGTAGCAACCACGAGCCGCCATGGTTGATGAGACCCGGCTTGTATTGGCTCGGCAAATTTGCAACCCATACGGACTAGAAAAAGTACATGACCCCTGATCTCTGACCTTTCTTCTCCTCACGGCACCATCGTTAGGTATTACTTCACGAAGGGGGGCCTTAGCTGTTTGATCTTCCACATTGCTTCGTCTAATGTACGTCCTCCTGTCCCACTAAGATGTTATGGATAGGAGGTTCCAGTAGATTCTCCGTCTATTGTGCACCTTTGCGCTCGCCTTCCTCATTTCTGAGCTCCTTCGTGGCCATGGCCGCGAAGTTACTCCTTGCGTCCCAGGCTGCCTGTGATGACAGTAAAACTTCCATCAAGTCCCCAGGCAAGACCTGTCTCCTGATTGTAGACTCCTAGGTACTTCGGATCTCGTTGAAGCGTGGCCATGTGAAGAACACGTGCTCTGCGTCTGCATCTATTCCTACGCACGTCGAGCACTCCGGGGAATCCTCATGTTTGAATTTATGAAGATGCGCCCGGAAGCACCCATGCTCCGAAGGCATCTGCGTCAAGTAGTAATTGACCTCTCCATGATTTCGGTTTAGCCAGACATTCAGATTTGGAATCAGACGATGGGTCCATCTCCTTTTGGTAGAGTTGTCCCATTTTAGCTGCCATCTGCGCATGCTGATCTGCCTCTCTTCTATCCGAAGTTCAACAACGCTCAGTGTTTCTGAGCCTCTCCGCTGATACAGGGATCTTTTTTCTTCAGCAAGTACCTCTATCAGTAGCATTCCCGCAATGACACACACTGCATCCTTGGATAATGTGCGATATGCAGTTGCAACCTTACGGGCACTCAGTCGGTGAACTGGTGCGACCTTTCGTCATGATACCTGTACCTAGAGTGCATCGACCCAGATGGCAATGCCGTATGTGAGTACCGCCGTGACCACCGATGATAGCAGTGCCGGTCTTCTTTGCTTCGGACTTCCATTGTTTGCCATGAGTCGCGATGTGTTGGCCCTAATTCCACAAGACTTGGAACCCGCGTGCTCCGCTTGCTGCTTAAAGTTTAGTCGGGCGTCGATCATCACCCCCAGGTACCGAATGTACGGTTTGGATGTGATTTCACCGCCTCCGATTTGCAGCGTCATCGTCTCGATTTTCTTTCTGCTGATGATCAGCATGGCCGCCGTCTTATGTTCCGCCAGCTTCAGGCCAACTGGGTCCATCCAACGGCAAATCGTCTCGAAGGTCATTCCAAAAAGTATTTGATCTGCAAGTATTTTCCCACGATGACTACGGCCACGTCATCTGCAAATGCCACGAGTTTGGTTTCCCACGGCAGTTCCAGTTGCAGCAGCTCGTCATACATAATGTTCCACAGCAAGGGACTCAATACTGAGCCTTGTGGTACACCGCCAGTAACTTTGTACTCCTCAAGGCCAACCTCCGTGTTGTAGTTAAGAAATCTTACCGTAAAATAGCTGATGACCATTCTCAAGTATCCCGATACGTTGAAATTCTCAAGAGCTTCCATAATACCGTTCCACCTGGCCGAGTTGAAAGCATTCTTAATGTCTAGTTTCACTACTAGACAATATTGTTTTTTTATTTTTTTATTTTTCTATTTCATTGGTGTTATCGAAGTAATTCTCGATTTGAAACCCCTCCTCTAGCCTGCCTCCCTTCCTTTCTTTTCCTCTCATTGTTATCTGCGGTATTATGGCCGTCTTATTCTTAGCTGTACCCCATTCGAGCTAGGACTGCACGGGAAATCATGTAAAACCCCAGTCGCACAGCCGGTCGATTGTGCCGTGCCCTAATATATCCATCTGTCACACTGACTAGATGGAGACATTAGGCCGCTACACCGTACCTACCGCCCGCAATTTTTGTGCAAGCGAGGTGTTCCTAAGCGGTCACCCATCCAAGTACTAACCCAGCTCAACGCTGCTTAGCTTGGATGTCCGCCGGAGCAACACCTCACCCACCTAACTATTACAGTCGGTTACTAGACAATACTTCTTCATGCCATTGAGCCATCTTTTCCCCGAGACTACATCCCTGGCAGTGGCAATGACGAGGTTGATAGCGTCCAGCGTAGATCGGCCTTTCCGAAACCCATATTGGTTGTCCATCGACAGGGGTTCGACTGCTGTTTCTATTCATTAGTGGACGATACGTTCGAGGATCTTGCCAGTGGTATCAAGCATGCAGAGAGGACGGTATGATTTAATTCTCGGCCTATTTTTTCGACAATTCTGACATTTATTTATAAAAAATGAATACAGATCTAATTTTGAAAATCATCGCCATCACTTTACACGCATTTCTCCCATCTATCGGGCAATTCTCGGATTCCGACTCAGAAAAAAGATGGTGGTTTTGACTGGATGAATTCATCAATGCTGTGCCGGACTTCTTTGAGAGATTGGAACTGGGTATCCACCGGGTGATGTTGTAGCACCCGAAAAAGGTGATAGTCAGAAGGTGCAAGGCCTGGAGAATACGCCGCATGGGAAAGAATTTCCCAGTCCAATGTGGAGATCACTTTCAAGGTTTCTTTTGCTGTGTGACCGCGTGTTGTCCTGTAGCAAAATTACTTGGCTCGTACCACTACCAGTAAAAGGTCTCTTCAATTTCACCAGTTTGCAGTTTCCTCAATAGCATTACTCAATTTCACCAGTTGGTCCTGATAACGTTTAGCAGTGACGGTTTCCCCCTTTTCGAGTATCTCATAATAGATTACACCTTTGGAGTCCCACCAAATACACAACACCCATTTTTTCCCGTGAATGTTCGGTTTTGCAGTACTCGCTGACGGCTCTCCCGGATACACCCATTACTTTCGCCTCTTATGATTGTCGTAAAATATCCGCTTTTGATCCTCAGTCACAATTTTATGTAAAAAGTCTTTTTGTTAGAATCTGGTCAGTAAGCACATCGCAATTTCACAGCGTCTACTTTTGTTTTCTTAGGTAAAGTGATGCTCCTCTACTGGGTTCCCACTTTGTCGTAGTGAAGGGGCTCGGTCGCGGGCGGTGGAGGTCTTAAGGACTACCGCTGCCCGCGGTCGCTAAGAGGAGTCCACCCAATCCATGTGTGTGAGCGGCGCAAGCCATGGCCTCGGCCATACCGTGCCTAAGTGAAACCAGGTGAAAAACTTAACCGCGGTACTCGTGGGACTAAAATGGAAACCAATTTAAAAAATCTTAATATTGAAAAAGCAACTTCGGGTGGGGCCAGCGATGGCGAACACACGAAGTCTGACAAGGCTGACCAGTCTGGTACCGATGTGAATCGGGTCAGACTGAGTGGAGCCGAGAGAAGACGTCGCAAGAGAGCGAAGCTGCATCAAACCTCGGGGGCGATTGCAACCTTGACGGATGCAGCAGCGAAGGTCGATGAGGGAAGGGGGGAGGGGGCTACGATGATGGCAATAAAACGCCTTCCATCAGAGCGTACTACGCCAAGCCCCTCAGTCAGACCGAAAGAAAAGAGAATGAGAACGCAGGATCAGGGCACATATGCTCAGAACACTACGAGCTCATTCAAGTTTGCAGTTATGCCGGAGTCATATCCGGATCAGAAACTGGGCACTGAAGAGGTAACGGAGGTGAAGAAACTCCTGAAGAGGGCCATTCTGGCGTTACCTGACGGGGTGAAAGCACCCACCTTCAACGGTGTCTGGGAAAGAGAAGGTGTGGCAATGGTGTGCTGCACTGATGAGGAAACGGGAAATTGGCTGAAAAGCCTTTTCCCCGAAAACAAAATAGCTGGACTTACTGTACGTGTGGTCGCAGCCTCGGAGCTTCCCAAGAAGCACAGGGTTGTACTACACGTGGAAGACCCAGATCTAACCGCTCAAGAAGCACTGTGCTTCCTTGAGAAACAAAATGCAGGACTGCAGGCCAGAGAGTGGGTTGTCGCTCGGGGCAGTGAGAGTAGGGACGCGAAAAGTGCCCACTTCGTTGCGCTGATAGACGACCGATCACTCTCTGTTCTGAAAGCCTGCAACTTCAGACTGCACTGCGGGATTCAAAAAGCAACTGTCAAGCTGCTTGCGAAAGACCGTGGTGAAAGTCAGAAGAAGGGTACATAGAGGTACCAGGAAAGTAGTCATCATTATGGCTGCAACCCGGGTGCACATTGTACAGATAAATTTGCACCACAGCAAAGCAGCCTCGGCTACTCTAGTCAGGCTGTTAGCTGGGATGCAGACTGTCATAGCAATGATCCAGGAACCATGGATAGTGGACAATGCTATTAAGGGCCTCAGTGGTTGTGGCAGAATCTATCACGCAAACACTCAGGAGAAAATTAGATCTTGCATTGTTATTAAAGGACTAGACTCTTTCTTCTGTTCACAGGCTAGTGAGGGAGACCTGGCTGTGGCACAAGTGGATCTGGGCCTGGGACAAGGCGAGGAAATGAGCCTGGTTGTAGGGTCAGTTTACATGCCCTATGACTCGGCTGAACCACCTCCTTCGAAAAAAGTAAAGGACCTATGCAACCATGTGAAGGAAAGGGGACTTGAACTCCTGCTAGGTTGTGATGCCAACTCGCACCATGTAGCATGGGGGAGCACCGGCATTAACGGCAGGGGGGAAAGCCTCCAGGAATTCATAATGGGGGCCGGTCTAAACATCCTTAATAGGGGGTCAGAACCTACCTTCATAGATCGGAGACGACAGGAGGTCATAGATATCACTCTGGGGACGGATAGAGTGGCAGACATGATTGGGGACTGGAGGGTCTCAAAGGACCTCTCAGCGTCCGATCATCAAACCATAAGAATGTCCATCCACACAGTGAAAGAAACGGAATGGGTGAGAAACCCAAGACGAACAAACTGGGGAAATTACCGAGAGAGTCTATCTGACAATCTCAGGGATATCATCCTCAGATTTAACAACAAAAAGCAGCTGGAGGAGGCTTCGATTGCCCTAAACCAGGCCATCATGGACTCCTTCGAGACAAACTGCAAGCTTATCCCGAAAGGGCAGCCCACTGAGACTCCTTGGTGGTCAGAGAGGCTCGGTGGGCTGAGGGGCAAAGCTAGAAAAGCTTTTAACAAAGCTAAGAACATGAGAGCGGGCCCCCGTAAGGAAGACGCATGGAAAACTTACAGAGGCTTGCTCGCAGATTACAACAAGGCAATAAAGGCAGCCAAAGAGGACTGCTGGAGGGCTTTCACAAGCAATGTGGAGAGTCAATCGGAGACCTCTAGGCTGGCAAAAATCCTTGGAACAAACAAGACTCCATATCTAGGGAGCCTACAGGCACCAGATGGCAGCCACACGGAAACCATGGGAGAGACTCTGAAACTCCTAATGAACACCCACTTTCCAGGCTTCATACAGGCCCAGGAGAGAGATAAAGAAACAATGCAAAATCAGAGGGATGTCTACGAAACCCATGATTGGGCATTGGCAAATAAAGTAGTGCAGCCCTGGGGGGTCAAGTGGGCCATCAAAACCTTTGAACCCTTCAAGGCACCGGGACCAGACGGGATCTACCCAGCCCTATTACAGGAAGGGATAGAGACTATCACGGGACCCCTAACCAAGATACTCAGAGCTAGTATAGCCCTGAAACATGTCCCTAGTGTGTGGAATGAGACTAGGATAGTATTCATTCCCAAGCCGGGAAAAACCGGTTATATAAAACCAAAAGACTTCCGTCCTATAAGCCTCACATCCTTCATCCTGAAGACCCTGGAGAGGCTGGTGGATAGACACATCAAGGCCGGGCCCTTGGCTGACAGACCCCTCTCCCCCTGTCAATATGCATACAGAGAGGGACGATCAACAGATACCGCCTTACATCACCTGGTGGGACTGATTGAGGGACAACTGGCGGTCAAGGGTTTTGCCATAGGCGCCTTTCTGGATATTGAGGGGGCTTTTGATAGCACTTCGAATCCGGCTATAGAAAAAGCCATGGAAGAACGACAGGTGTCCAAGACTATCATTGCTTGGACACAAAACATGCTGAAAAGCAGAAGACTGTCGGCAGGACATGGGAGGGTATGTGTGGAGGGACGTCCGACTAGGGGCTGTCCGCAGGGGGGAGTTCTCTCGCCCCTGCTATGGAACCTGGTTGTAGATGGACTTCTAAATCAACTAAGTGAGGCCGGCTTCCACGTCATCGGTTTCGCCGATGATGTGGCAGTTGTTGTGAAAGGCGGATTTCTGAGGGTGCTAAGGGACCTGATGGCAACAGCCTTCAATATCATTGAGGACTGGTGCAGGGTAACTGGCCTATCGGTAAATCCAGCCAAAACAACAATCCTGGTTTTCACCAGAAATTATAAACTGGAAAAGATCCAACCTCTGAAGCTAAATGGCTCGGAGATTAACTACACCAGCAGAGTGAAATATCTGGGTGTCCTCCTGGATAATAAACTCAGCTGGAAAGAACATATCTGTACTCAGAGAAATAAAGTGTTTGCCTCTATGTGGGCATGCAGGAGAGCTGTGGGCAGGACATGGGGACTCAATCCTAAAATGATGCTCTGGCTCTACCAAATAGTTCTACTTCCGAGACTGTTATACGCTGCGGTCGTTTGGTGGCCGAGGGTGAGTAAGACGGAAACAAGGAACCTGTTGAAAAGCCTACAGGGAACCTTCCTGAGGGCTGCAACAGGAGCCATGAAATCGACACCTACTGAGGCGCTAGAAATAGCACTCAGTATCCCACCCCTCGACCTTAGGGTTGTGAGTTGTGCTACCACAACTGCATATAGACTAAGGTGCCAACTAGAATGGAAGATGACGGGCCAAGGCCATACAAGGCTTAGCCTAATCAATGATCGACCCTTCATAGGTAAGACGGATAGGATTCCTAGGAAGTATCAGATCAGGAAAACTTTCAGAACGAGTATACCACCCAGACAGGAGTGGCTAGACTCGAAACGTAAACCAGGACCAAGAGAGGACTACTGGTTTACGGACGGCTCTGGCTTCAATGAAAGTTTTGGGGCAGGCATCTACCGTCTGAAAGATGGCTTCGGAGAGAGTTTTCCGCTGGGCCATCATTCAACCGTCTTTCAAGCAGAGATGCTGGGCATACTTAAGTGTGCAGAGTATCTGAACGCGAGAGACACAAAAAAGATGAAAATATTCATCTGCAGTGACAGCCAGGCGGCGATACACGCCCTGGAAAAACCCACTACAGAGTCACAGGTGGTGTGGGAATGCATGCAGGCATTGGACACACTGGGTAAAAACAACCGGGTCACCGTAACCTGGGTGCCAGGTCACCATGGGATTCTGGGTAATGAAGAGGCAGATAAGCTGGCCAAGGAGGGTACAGAAAGTGTGCCCTCACACGGCCTGCTTGGCATGCCCTTCGCAGTGGGAAAAACTCTTATTAAAGATCATTTCCAGCGGGATCATGTCAGGCGTTGGGAGAAAGTTGCGACCTGCAGACAAGCGAAACTGCTTATGAGAGGGCAACTAAGAGTTAGGACCAGAAAGCTTCTGGAGTTGCACAGAGGGGATCTGAGGGTAGCAGTAGGGCTCCTTACGGGTCATACAGCTCTCAGAGCTCATCTGTTCAAGATGAAACTTGCAGAACAAGAAGACTGCAGACTGTGCGGAGGCGATAAGGAGGGCGTCATCCACATTTTATGTGAATGCCCCCTATTAGCACTCCGTCGCTATAAAATCTGGGGCCAGGCTTTCCTGAAACCAGAGGACTTACAACAAGCGGCTGTCACCAGCCTTATTAGCCTAGTGAGAAACACAGGGCTGGGGCTGTGTGACTGACCGAAACTAAGGCGGAAGTTACAAAAGATCGTATGATTTAGGTGACTCTGGGCGCTTTAAGTGACCAGCCGCACTTTTTCTATTCTATTCTAAAGTGATGGGGCACCCAACGACCTTCCTTCTGTATCCTCCCAATTTTTTTGAAAGTCTCGAAATAGCTGATTGAGTCAATCCAAGTGTATCAGCAATCTCCTGTGGTATTTGACAGAGATTTCCATTGAGTAGCTTCTCCAACTCCTCGTCCTCAACTTTTTTTGATTTTTTTAAATGCGATTTTCATTGAGTAGCTTGTCCAACTCCTCGTTCTCAACTTTTTTTGTTTGCCCAGGACGTTCTTCATCCTGGAGATCAAAATTACTATCCGCAAATTTTTTAAACCACTGTTTATATATGCTATAAGATACAGCACTCTCTCACAAGGCCGAACAAGTCATTTCTTGTCCTTCTGCAGCAGTTTTCCCAAGTTGGAAGGTGAACAAAAAGGAGTGCCTCAAGTGCTGCTTGTCGAACGATATTTTTATTTACCATGTTTTTTGAGGTTGTGTTAATCAGACCACAACCGGACTTGGATGGTTTGATAGCTCACAGATAGCACTCCAAAACGCTTTTTATTGCGGGGAAATTTTTCAATTCAAATAGGTATTCTAATCAACTTAATCAAGGGGCTGAGAATTAAGTCATTCACCTAATACTAGTCTCTGCTGCTTCCACATGGCAGGGAAGGTGCCCTCCCTGAGGCACTCATTGTATGCGTCTAAGATCAGTTCTGGTATCGTGTGAATGGCTGACTTCAGAGCGATGTTGGGGATTCCATCCAGATCAGGGGCCTTGGTGTTACCCACTCTATTGCAGGCTTCCATCAGCTCGTCTTTAGTGATTGGTGAGACCAGTCTCTCTTCTCTCTGTTCTACAGGACGATGAAGTTCTGGTTGTTGCGGGAATAACACCGTGACGATTCTCTTCATCAACACCGGGCACGTAGGCGAGGGCATTGGTTGACTCTTGAGTCGGGTCATCACCACCTATATTGTCTATGAATCATCTTCCACCTCATCAAAGGGCTCACTCCAAGACCGCTTCTTACAGCATTTGATAGCCTTACTGAGTTTTTGGCGTGCTTCCTTATATCTCTCACCGGCAGCTCCGCAGAGTCAAGATTTCTACGGCCACACTGAGACAATCTTCTGGCTGCATTGTACTCCTTACGTAGAATGGCGATAGTCATTCTACTATCAATACACAGGTTCTACCAATACACAGGTGGATTCCGATGTGTGGACCGCTTCTTGGTCATGGTGGCATCGCACGCTTCAGTTATTCTTTTTATGATCTTACGTGCTTTCTCAGTAGCATTGCTGCCACTGATTGTGCACTCGTCTAGCATCGCTGGATAAGAGCTAAGATCGAAAGTGCTCACACTCCACCCAATGCCTTCTTATTCATCTGGGTCTTCTTATTCATTTGGGTGACTCTCTGGCGAGAACACATATTCCAGACTATCGCACGATGATCGCTCGCAGTGTAGATATCAGTTACTCTTCGTGAACAGTTCCCTTTTGCAAGGTTGCTGCTCATAAAGGTAAATTCCACAATCAAGCTCCCCTCTCCCCTCATAAAAGACGGTTCATCGCCGCTGTTCAACGGGACCACATCCAACGCTGCCATAGCTTCCAGTATAGCTTGCCCTCTGGTGTTCGTCTCTGCTTCCCCAGTCGACTGTCCAGGCGTTGATGTCCCCGGCTATTGCCAGGGGAATGTGCTGCCCTGCCTCCTCAGGGAGTCTGTCAAGGAAGTCCGCGAATTCTTCAATGGACAGGCACGGTGGGCCGCAACCGCTGTAGAAATAAATTCCATCAACCTTAGCCTTGATGAAGCCATCTTGTATACTATCGCTCATAGTGCTCTGGTGTGGACGTTTCTCACAAGCCTAAATTACAGCTTTCCTGCTGACGTCAGTAATTCAGGATTGAGTGCCGAGATGTCGATACGGCTCCGAGATCATGACAAGGTCAAGCTTCAGCTTCCGCACCGTCTGCATAATCAGGTCATGTGCATCCTCACAATGGCTGAGATTGACTTTGAGTACCTTCATTGTCCCTTACTGAAGGCCTTCTGGAGTGCCTCCTTATAAAATGGGCATCTATTGCTATCAGCAATGTGGACACAGTTCTCCGTATTACTTTTCTCAGTGCACAAGGCGCATCGGGGCGTCTCCTTGCACTCTGAGGCCTTGGGACCAGTCGAGGAGCATTTGATGCAAAGTTTGGACCGGTCAACTGTACTTGTGCATTTCTTGACGAGATGTTCGTAGTGCCAGCAATTGAACCACTTTATCCGTCTCTCCGCTCTCCTAACACGGCAATTGACCTAGCCTATCTTGATTTTGCCGTGTTCTCTGAGGATCATTTTCGCAGTCGCTGCTGCGCGTGTTACTGAGGCTGTTTGCGTTCCTCCATATGCCTTACGCAGGGACGTGATAGCCTCAGCAGGAATTGCGTGCTCCCCGGCTGCTCTCTATAGGGCTTCTAGGACATCCTCCTTAGTTATAGTTTCATCAAGGTCCTTTACCTCTAAATCCTCTTGCGATTTTTTGCTGAGCACCTGATCTTCATCTCCGAGGAGATCGGCGATGGCTGCACGCAGTTGAGGAGATCCGTCGGTTGTCTTCCTGCTCAAGACGATCAACATATCGTGTGTCTAAAAGCAAAAGGTCGTAAACGCCAAAAAGCTACTTTCCGAGTTTCTTAAAGTAAGCAGGTCGTATCTCCACTCATTTTTTCTGCAATTCTGCGTGAAAATACTGGAGAAATTTATTATAATACCTACATTTTCAGTTTGATCATGAGCTGCATATACGACCTTCTGCTTTGAACTTATGTCCCCAGAAAGGAAAAATTCCCTAAAAGCAAAAGGACGTAATGACAAGATTTTCCCATTTTTTACCATGTACGACCTTTCGCCTTTAATTTCTGTCCTCAGAAATCAAGATTGACCTAAAAGCAAAAGGTCGTAATGACAAAATTTGGGATTGTTTAATTTCCCTTTCCGAGAACAAGTTATACCTTCAATATTCCAGTTGATCAGCCAGTGATAGAAGTTACTAGAAGTTATCGGTGTCTTTGATTATGGTCAAATAATTATATCGGCAACTCAATAACATAATTTGTGTGAACAGCGTATCTCCATTTTTAATTCCGATTCGTATATTTAGGAATATTGTAATAACTCTGAAAATGTTTGTATCTTCTAAACACTTTTTGTTCACTAATCACCCCTTATATACCTCTTTCATGATACGCTTGTGTATTACGTATTCGTAATAAAAGAACGTATCTCCAAAAAAATCTAAATTCGGGACCAGAAACGATCTTTATTTTCAAGAGTTCAACAGGGTAGTGATCGAAAGAATCCCATGTACTTTCGAGGGTCAAATGGGAGAGACAGGTACAGCACAGAGACAAAAAATTGGATTAGCTTTGAAAACTAGTTTCTCCATTTTCGGAACTACAATTCTTCAGCTTTATCCTTGGTTGGATCAAAAAAACTAACGAATTTGGGGATTGGTTTTAAAATTAAATATTTTCTAAAACGAATGCTGAATTTTTCTTAACTTTAGATAATTTTAATACCCCATACATAAGGAGGAGATACCAATACAAAAGAGGGGATACAAATATGGGTACCCAAATATCAGGAATTTCAGATATGAATTAAAAAAATTCCCCATATCTGATTCCTTATATCTGAAATTCCCGATATTTGGGTGCCCAAATATTTCTGATATTCAGATATTTCTGATATGAGGTGGGGGTATTTTGCAAAAAGGGTAGAAAGGGGGGTGCATTGAGAATTTACAACGAAAAAAATTGAATCGGTGAGTTTTTCAAAGATATCTCCGAAACTAAGAGAGATGCCGAATTTTTACTGAAAAATTGTGGAAGGGTGAGGGGAAGGGTTATACATCGAGAATTCCATAAAAATTCCCTTTCCCCCAAATTTTCAGTAAAAATTCGCTGTCTCCGTTACTTTTGGAGATAGTTTTGCAAAACTCACCGACTCAATTGTTTTGGTTGTGAATTCTTAATGCATCCCACCCCCCTTTCGCCGCCCGCCAATTTTTCGTAAAAATTCGCTATCTCCCTTAGTTTCAGAGCTATTGTTAAAAAACTCACCGACTCAATATTTTTGGTTGTCAATTCACAGTTCACAACCCTTCCTCCCGCTCTTTGCAAAATCCCCCATCAAAAATTACAGAAATTTTCTAGATTGTACAAAATATTTTTTCTAAAATGAAATATATTTAGCGATCGAGCTAGAAAAAAATGGTTCAAACATAATGGTCAAAATGCGGATTTCATTAACGATACAAATCGGGATTAATTTTAAACAATTATTTTAATTTAGAAAAAAGTTTCTAGATTTTTGAAAACTGAAGGTAAAAAACCACGGTATCGAAAATTTAACAACTTTTTTCTAAAGCTAATCCACTTTTTCTCTCTGTGTATGCTGAACCATGGTTAGAGGGGATTTGAAACTTCTTCAGGTTATGATGATTAACAATCGTGAATTCATGGGCGCATAATCATTTCATGCATAGAATAATTATATTCATCATTTTCTCTATGGATTTGAGGATATTCTGATTTCTGTAATGAGAAATGAGTGAAATTGAAGGAAACTTCTTGAAAGAGATGGAAACATCAAAGTGCAAACAAAATATAAAATTGGATATAAGACCTTTTCGCTTTAGATAAGACATTTTTCTAAATTTATAAAAAGTAAAAGGTTGTTTCTCCATTGATAACTAAACTCGAGATATTTTAATTTTTTGGGTTCAGTTTGATCGGTTTGCTAAAAGCAAAAGTTTGTATATGCTGGCGGATACAACCTTTGCCGGAGAAGGCCATTTTTGGCATTTATGACCTATTGCTTTTAAACACGCGATATCCCGGATCGCTGTCCGGCGGATCTTGTCGACGCAATCTCGAGCTTTTTCGGAGGGGACGTCTTTCTTCACTCGGCATAGAATCTCAGAGTATTGATCCTTCTCCTTGGGTCGGACAATCAAGGCGTCAGGTCGTGGCGCTGATTTCCAACGGGTTGTCTTCTCCTTCTCAGACACTTGCTTCGCGGAATGTCGCTTCTGGAGCTGCTTCTCATCTGGTCTGTTCTGAGTTTTCTTAGTCTCGATCAGCTTCCAATCTGACCCATTTGCAGTCAGCCTCCCCTGCGGGAATGCATCATTGGCCAGTTCCTGTTCCTTCAGCTTCTTCATGCTTTGAACCTTTGGAGCGTTTTATCCGTGTCGCTTTCCGAATATCTCGCGTTAACTGCATGATGTACGGATCTTCCATTTTCGAGTCTTTCGTCGTTGTCTCGGAGTCAGTCCGTACACGCGACGTGGATGGTGCTAGAGAAGTTTGCACGGATTAGATTTGATCTCCTTGTGGACACTTCATGCAGGTCTGCGATGAGTTTTTCAAGTCGTGCCCATGTTTGACGACATTCTGTCTCTTGTAAGTCTGGGACTTTTCCCTCCTTGTGACATCTGAGGCCAAGGAGTCCACGTTAAACGAATGTGATGATTGGCTCCTTCTACAATCCATGGAGCCGGCATCAGCCACCGAGGATTTCACTCGATCAGAACTGATGGCGGGATTTACATTTTCAGGGATACCCGTATGGGAACTTAGTGTCTTCTCATCCCTGTTCATTTTTACTTTAGGTTGTTAAAGGGGCCACACCCTATTCACTTTGTTGTAGGCTATTATAGGTGGTCCATCCTGCAAGCCTCTTTTGGTCTGCTGGAGCTATTTTATTTCACTCCACTCTGCTGGGTCAGCAGACTGAGCCAGTCAGGACTTCCCCTGTCCGTCACCTGGGGACGCGCCGCCGTAGGAGTTGGGCTTCTCCACCAAGGTATCTTGAAAAGGACAAGCCTCAACACGGCGGTGTGTGTGCGTGTGTTGAAAAGTAGAAGAAAAGCCACGAAAACGACATACGCAGCTTTCTCTTCCCAAAGAGGGTTTTTAGCAGTTACGCCTTTTTGATTCTAAAGCGACGATATGAAGGCAGCAACCGCGATTTCCAAGAAAAAAACTCCCTTTTGATATAAAACAACTATTGAGAACAATGCCACTTACGTCCTTTTGATTTTATCTGACTGCGATACACTTTCGTATGACCTCTACATAATTTCCATATGACGTTGATAATTCCCATATGATCTTTATATGATCCAATAAAACTTCCACATAACATACATATGACCGCCATTCATTTAATTTCGCCATAATTTTTGCTATCAATCTAGCATTTGTATACAGGGTGTTTCAGAAGTACATGTACATCTGAACACCCTAGGATCAGGGGGTGATTCTGAGCAGAAAAATCCTCTTGCACTTTTTGATCAGACTCACCCCTAAAAAGTTATTGGCAATTAAGGGTGGGCCAATGGGGAGTGATTTTTAAGCGGGCGCACATCCATGTGATATGCAGCATACG